>NW_006921640.1:1249187-1251813 GCF_000298275.1 Orycteropus afer afer
GTGCTCTTTCCACACAATCTACTGCCTCAAAAAGCCAGGGGACACAGCTTCTCAATTAATGGGGCTCAAATCATTGTCATTTGTGCAGGAGTTTCTTGGCCATCCCAACAGAGAGGGTCCCTCAGCACTGCCAAGGATAAGAAAAAGTCACTGCTTGGATGAGATGCACTTGGAGGGAAAGCCAAGCCTGGAGCTGACTTAGGTCCACGTGGACCTCTTGCTTTCCAGGAGAAAGGTTATGGACCAGCCTCTTGCTTTGCAGTCACATAGCTCTGGGTCCAAATCGTGGTTCTGTCAATTTTTCGACGGAGATCTTGGTCATTTAATACTTCCGAATGTTTCCTCATATGTGAAGTGACCACCCAGTATCTACCTACCTGTTAGGATGGTTGTAAAGATTACCAAAAAATGAAAAAGCATGTCAATTGCCTAGCTCAGTGACTGGCCAGTAGTAGGTACTCATTTAATGCAGTGCCTAAGGTGTTTGATTGCTAACCAGAAAGCTGCCAGTTCAAACCCACCAGCCATTCCTGGAAAGGAAGGTTGAGCAATCTACTTCCGTAGTGATACCACCTTGGAGACCCAAGGACTGGTCACTATGAATTGGGATCGACTCCCCAGCAGTGATTTTTTTTTTTTTTTTTGGATTATTACTGTGTTACTGTTATTGTAGAAAGAGAGGATGGTCTGAAAAACATCTTGCATTGGGATATCATAGTTGTTGAGAAGCCACTGGGAATCAGAAGTTATCTTCCCATCCCCCAATTAGGATACTTGGCTAGGCTGAGGGGAGGGGCTTGGGTCACCAACAAACAGTGAAAATTCCTTTAAATGCTGGTGGGTTCCACTTCTTGGTGCGCAGTCCACGGACCTCCCACACCCGCCTTCCTTCCAGGTGTTTATGCGCTGCAAGCGCTTGTATACTGTGATGATAAGCAGCGTGATGGACTGTCCCCTGAGCGGCCGCTGCCGGCAGATGAAAGGCATTGGGCAGGGCCTGGCCTGGTCTCCATGAAGGGAGCTGATAACAACCCATGGACTTAGGCAGCGAAGTTCTACCTCGGGAGAGGAAATGGACTAGAATTGGGGGTGGTGGTGGTAAATGAGGCCCAGCATCGGGAGGCCGCTTGGTGCCCCAGGGCAGGACCCAACCTCTGGGGTCATGTCATCCATTCTCTGCCACCAGGCACAATTGCACCAAACAATCCATCATTCACAGGCCTGCCTGTTTTTTTCCTACTCCAAATGCATTAATGCATTCTCATTCTGAAAGGTTCAAACAATACTGAAGAACAGAGTAAAATCCCATACTTCCTTATCCATCTCTGCCCCATCATCTGCCCCCCCTCCCCATCACACATACCACACTCCCCTCCTTGGAAGTAATCCACAGCTCCGTTGGTGTGGTACCATTCTGGTCTGTTTTCTCCACATTTACATATATATAAATATGGGGATGTGAGATAAATATGAAATTATGTGTGTGTAAGATCATGCCATGGGTATCTTTCTACTCCTTCCCACACACTCTGGCCTCCTACACTTAGTATATCTCAGACATGCTTCCATATCAGTACTTACAGAAGTGCTCTATTCATTTTAATAGCAGAATTTGTTGCTGTTGTTAGTTGCTGAAGAGTAGACTAAGACTCGTGGTGACCCCGCGTGTGCAGAGTAGAACTGTTCCACAGGGTTTTCAAGGCTGTGACTTTTGGAGGCAGATCACCAGGCCTGTCTTCTGAGGAGCCTCTGGGGGGGCTGGAGTAGCCATCTTTCAGCTAGCAGTAGAGCACTTACCTGTTTGTGCCACCCTGGGAACTTAGTGGCAGAAAAGAATAAATGTGCCATAAATATTTATACATAACATTTCAAAAATAAATAAAAATCCATAAAATTTATACATAAGTTATGGGCACTCTGGTGGCATAGTGGTTAAAGCATTTGGCTGCTACCCAAAAAGTCTGTGCTTCAAATCCACCATGGGAGAAAGATGAGGCAGTCTGCTTCCGTAAAGGTTTGTTGTTTTTGTTGTTATGTGCTATAAAGTTTTACAGCCTTGGAAATTCTATGGGGCAGTTCTACTCTGTCTTATAGGGTTGCTCTGAGTCAGAATTGACTCAATGGCAGTGGGTTTTCTTTTTATTTGTATAATTTATACATAATTTATGACTTTTATTGATAACAATTTTTAAGTGTATCATAATTTATTTAAACCTTCCCCATCATTGTACCTTTCCATTATTTCTAATTTTTGTGATTATAAATATGTCGCAGTGAAGATTATTGGGGACAAGGGCTTTTTTTACTGTAGACTGACTTTTTAGAAGTATGATTGCTCCATCAATGAATATATGCATCTAAAATTTTTGGTAGTACTGTTGTGGTTACCTAGTGCCGCTCTGATAAGAAATATACCACAAATGGGATGGCCTTAACAGACAGGAGTTTATTCTCTCACAATTTGGAGGCTTTAAGTCCAAGTTCAGAGTGCCAGGCTCTAGGGGCTGGGAGAAAGCCCTTCAACATTGGGGTCCAGCTCTGCCTCCTGCTCCTGGCCCACTGGAACTAGATCCATTTCTTCACTCAGACAGCTGCTGGCTGATGAGGTTGAGAAGCCCCAAGGTTG
>NW_006921640.1:1252303-1256387 GCF_000298275.1 Orycteropus afer afer
TTTTTCCAATTTTTGGTGTGGTTGAGCACCTTTTCCTATAATTATTGGTTGTCTCTCTGTGAGCTTAGTACCCATTCTTGTCATTTGTCCATTTATCTTTTGTGTTGTGGAGGAGCAGGAAGAACCCCTCATTCTCCACAGTAATCCTTTGTCTATTACACATGCACTGCAAATGTTTTCTCCCCGTCTGACACTTACTTTTAATTTTTTTTACAGTGCCCTTTGCTGACGCCCTGTTCTGCAGCGTAGCAGCTATCCTATGATGCACTATCTTTTTGAGTGTTTAAGTCACATCTCTCCCATTGAAATTTGGTAAAAATAATAAAACAAATTCTAACTAATTTCTGTCAAATTGATTCCAACTCATGGCGACCCTCTGTGTCGATGTAGAATTGCATTCCATAGGGCTTTCAAGGCTTTGACCTTGCAGAAGTAGATTGTCAGGTTGTTCTCCCAAGGTGCCTCCGTGTGGATTTCAACCTCCAGGCTTTTAGTGAGCAGCCAAGCACTTAACTGTTTGCACCCTCCAGGGACTCAAAAAATAATAATAGCGACCATTTATTGAACACCTATCATGTGCCAGGCATTTCACTAAGGACTTGAGAGGCATCATCATATTCATCACATGCAAGGCCTCTGATTAGTAATATGCACCTGACAAGGGGAGAACCAGGCTCAGGGGGTTGACTGACATGTAGGAGGCCACATGGTGAAGCAGGACTTGAGCCCAAGTCTATCTGGCCCCAGAGCCTTGACCAGTAGTGCCCCATATCCTTTTAATCTCAACCAGCTTTTCTGATAAGGCTCAAATCATTCTTGACCAGGCCCTGATTGAGCATGTGGTTTTGGTTTAATATATTACTATCTGTGGGATGTGGACAAAGGGTGAGCCACAAAGGGTGGCTTATATCCCTTTTATCCAACTATTCAACAAATCTATTTTCTATGTACCAGGCCCTGTACCAGGGGCTGGAGACACAAGGGGAAAAAGATACAACTTGGCTCAACACAGTGTACAATCTGGCCAAGCCATTCCTTGTTTTGCATTGTCATTTTCTCACTCATTCAATAAATACCCTTGGATCATCTGGGATTCAGGAGGCACCATACATTTTTCTTAATCTCAGGTGTGGTGTGTGTGGGTAAGGTAGTCCTGTTTCATGCCTTGGGCTAGAAATGAATAAGGTGATATAATCACATTTCATGGGAACGTAAAAGAAACAACACAACCAAGGAACAATTTCAACAATGAAAATTAGTACAATTCCGTGATTAAGTCCTCTCCCCACTTGCCCAGGTTTGGTTAGTTACGTCTGCAGGCATACTCGTCCATGCACACACATTTATACACACACATATGCACACACCCCACTCCTCTTTTCTACACTCCAGAATAGTAGGCATGCATTCGATTTGCTCTCTGGAGAGCAGAGGGCACCCAGCCTGGCCCCTGTCTGTGCAAGGCCAGGTCTTGAAGGTTCATGGGAAAGGCCATTCACAATCCAGAGCAATGAGCAGGAAGCTAATTTTAAACAAGAGCAGCAAAGTGACCTTGGCACAGGATGGGAAGGCTCCAACAGACGCCCCTAGATGGTACCCTCGGCCTTCCAGAGACATCAGGTTGAGATTAGGGAGTGCCTCCTGCCCTCCTGCCTCCTTTCCTCTCAGGTGATGCTGTCAGCTCACAGGGCAGCAATCCTTTTTCACCTCATCAGTCCTCAGTAATCTGCCTTCAGACCCGATGGGACTGGCTCCCATCAGCTCCTGTCAGCCTCTGCTGCCCACGGGGCCCTGGTGGCCCAGGGAGCCAAGCTGCTGATTGGAAATAGAGGAAGGTGGAGTATGACCAGGGGGGGAAAGGGGTACAGAAATTCTAGTAGGCCAGGCTCTCACACCAATTCCTAGGTGGCCCCAGGAAGATGCTATTTGTTCTGGGGCTTGGCTTCTGAGTGTGTTTTGGGGAAGGGAGTCGTACATGTATTGACATCATATTGCATGTGGGACATGGTACCTGGTTTATATATATGATCTCAGTTGATCCCCAATTTACTTTTGCAGTAGGTATGATTGTATCCAATTTAAAGATGATGAAACTGAGGTTCAGAGAGGTTAAATAACTTTCCTGGGTTTCCAAAGTCAACAAGAGGCAGTACTCAGGGGTGAATGGGATACTACCTGAGTCCCCCAAAATCTTTTTTTTTTCTAAAAATACATTTTAGTGAAATATAATTTATATACAGTGAAATACACAAAACTAAAGTGACATGGGTCAATGCATTTTTTTTTTCTTTTCTGTAGTGTTCCCTCCTCTCCCCTCCTACCCCTGGTCTTTTTTTTTTTTTAAGTATACAACCTGCAGTTGGCAAGAGAAGAGGCCAAAGAAGTGTGTGGGCAAAGCACACCATAGGTGGTTTGAGGTTGAGCTCTGCCTCTAACTTGTTGTGTGACTAGCAGCCTCAATGTGCTGAGCTCCCTCCCTCTCCTGGGAAACTCTCCCTGGAGGAGACTCTGCACAGGTGTGGGAAGGAGCTCGGGCTTAGATGCTGACAGACCCAGGCTTGCATTGCAACCTGGCCACTCCCCAGCTGTGTGACCTTGGCACACGACTTTACCTCTCAGAGCCTCAGTTTTCCCATCTACGAAGTGGGCATAGTAACAGAATCTATTTCTGAGAGTTGTCATGGGCCTAAGTGAGATTGCACACCTGAAGGATAGCACAAAAACTCAAACAACAACAACAACAAAAACATGGAGCTGTGGTGGCATAGTGGATAAGACATTTGGGTGCTACCTGGAAGGTCAGCAGTTTAAACCCACTAGCCACTCTGTGGAAGAAAGATGGGGAGGTCTACTTCTGTAAAGATTTACAGCCTTTGAAAGGATAGCACAGTGCCTAGCATTTAAACAAGTTAGGTGGCACTATTACCATTATTACCAGCCTCTTTGTGAGCACAGGTGATATTCATGTTTCCCATGAATAGAACAGATTTAAAAGCTCTTGGGAGTAGGAGCTTTGTCTGAGTCATCACTGCACCTCTTCAGAGTCAAGCAAGGGCCTAAGAAGTCACCAAGTCCTTTCGTGTCAATTAGACATTTTCAGTATGTACCTACCATCTGCTCACAAACTTTAATTTTTCCCATTATCTCCTGGACATTCCCTGATGGCTATTTTTAGGTCTTTGACTGATGTCAGGCGGAGTTGTTACTACATGAATCATCAACAGAGGGCTCGATCTCATGCACTGGGCCTCTGAAGCCACTGCCCCTCCCCAAGGACCCCTGTGACTGTCTAAAGTATGAGAATCCATTAAGCCTGGTGGCCCCCATCAACGCCAGATGTTTCTCTTCCTCTCTTCTTTTCCATAAGGCTTTCTTAAACCTTCCTGTCATCCTCTCTGGACGGTTTGCTTAACCTTATTAAAAGGATTGCCCTATGAAGCTGCTTGGCAGGCCCTGTGCGGGCTATGTATGCTCCATTTCCCAGTGTCTCCAGATCACTTTTTCATCTCAGTGCCATTTGCTGGGTCGTTGAAGTGCTGGGCACACAGCAGGAACCCAGGATTTGAGTTCTGGCTCCTTCACTTTCTAGGGGTGTGATGGTGAGTGACATGCTCGGCTTCTCTGCTCCCTATTTCTCCAGAATGATAATACATGAAGATGGTCACACATCCAGGAGGTTACTGTGAGGAACAACTGAGGCAGTACATGTAGGATCCTTTTGCAGACTGGCTATACCCATGTGAGGCACCAGTCTTACGAGTAACTGTTTTAAAGACTATATACTCTTATTCCATTAAATAAATAGCTATTCCAGCATGGCTAGAGAATGGGGTTCTTTAATGAACCAACTAATCTGATTTGGAGAATTCTCAAATATAATTCTATTTTCAGAAAAATCTGGAACAAATTAACATCTGCCCACCAGAAAGCCAAGGTGAGGTGGTATGGAAGAGGAGACCTGGGCTCTGGAGCCAGCTCCCCTCCCTGTGTGGCTTTATGTCTTTAGGCAAATCCCTTTTCTAGCCCTCAGTTTCCCATTTGTGAAATAGGGGGGTCATGGACTAGATCCTCATTTAAAAAAATT
>NW_006921640.1:1259882-1265775 GCF_000298275.1 Orycteropus afer afer
CTGGAAAGAACCACAAGCATCAGCTGGTCCTGCAATTCCCAAGCCTGGTGGAGCATCAGACTGGCAGGCTATGGTGTTAACAAGGACAGTAGGTGATGAGGTGTGCAGCCTTCTTGGGAAAGGTTACTTTCAAACCTCACACAGTCTGACCCCGTCGTTCTCAACCCTGGCTGAACATTAGGACCAGCGGGTACCCAGGCCCTACCTTAGATAATTGGTAGTCAAGTATCCACACTTGTATGTAATTCTAATGTGCAGCCAAGGTTGGGAACCACTGGTTTATGTTAACAATCACCTACATTGGCATCATCTCAGATGCTCATGAAAGATGGTTTCTAGATTCTGCCTTGGACCTACTGGCACAGAATCTCTGAGGGAGAGGTCTCAGAATTTGTACTTTAAAACAAGGACCCAAGCTGATTTTCATGAATAGTGAGGTTGGCGAAGCCCTGGATGACCCCTTTATCTTTAGATGAAGGCAGCAGGGTCCAGGAAAGTGATGAGTTGGTCTTGGGTCTTGCAGCTATTGGGCAATGGGACAGGCCTAGGACTGAAGTCACAGGAAGCCCCTCTAGAATCCTTTCCACTAGCTCTGGAGCAATGGGAGGACAAGGGAAGTGATGCCCAGGCCTAAGTTCCAGGCTGCTAAGCTGGAAGGAGGAACTCATTCCACCTTCTTATGCTTATAGTCTCCCTCCCCACAAGCAGCAGTTGGGTCCTGTCAGGGCCTCCTGGCAAGTCAGCTCAGCCATTCCCAGCCCTGAGCCCATGGGCTTGGATTTGTCTCTACCTCATGCCATGCCCCCTACTGGCAGAGGCGGTCAATACTGGTATCTTGCTGTCCTGCTTAATTCTCATAAGCCGTGCCCTGTTGCCCCAGGTTCCCGGCCAGGCAACCCCTGTTCCCAGAGATTCCCTTCTTCCAGCAACCTCATCTGACCACAAGGCCTGAGAGCATTGGGACTGAGCTGTATTTTTCTTAGAGACTCACAATCCATCTCTGCAAAGAGCCTATCATCAGTCCTGGAGGTGGACAGAAGCCCTAGAATTCTCTGGAGTCTGCACTGCTGGGAATTCCCTGTCTCTAGAACCCTCTACCTCTGGCATCCTTGAGCAGCTGCAGAAAGACCTTTTGAAACCCTGATCTGACTGCATTACTCCACCCCCTACCCCCGCCTGAAAGCCTGCAGAGGCTCCAGCTGGGAACTCCTTAGGGAGGCTCACCCAGCCTGCTTTGATCTAACTTTCCAGACCTAGCTCCCACAACCTCGCCCATCCCTACTCCCAAGATTGTTGTGTTCTCCTATACAAAACCTACTCACAGAAAAGGGCTTTGGAGGCAAAGAAGAGGGTTCAAATCCTAGGTCCAGCACTTGCCAGCTAAGAGCCCTTTGACAAGCTTGCCAGCTCCTCATTTGTAGAAAGTGCATAGTCACAATATAACAATAATGGTGGTACCTACTGACCTTCCCCTGGGGATGTCTGAGTATCAATGGATAGAGTGTACATGAGAGTACTCTATAAATAGTATTATATAAATGTGTATTTTGTTTTGCTCACTTTTTCACCTCTGTGCTTCTGCAGATGCTGTCTGTCCATCTGTGAATTTCTCTCACCTCAGCAACCCCATCCCCCCACCCCCCACAATTCATGGTTGACTCCCCGTGTGTGAGAGTAGAATTGTGCTCGAAAGGATTTTTTGATGGCAGATTTTTCAGTAGTAGATCGCCAGGTCTTTCTTCCAAGGCAACTCTTGGTGAACTTAAACCTCTAGCCTTTTGGTTAGCAGCTGAGAGTGGTAACTGTTCCACCTAGGGGGTCCTTCACAAGGATTAACCAAATAACAAAACAAAACAAAAAACCACCCAAAAAACAACAAACAAAGACAAAAAAACAACCAAACTCTTTGCCGTGGAGTCTATTTGGACAGTGACCCTATAAGGATTGTTAAGTTGTTGTTATGTGCCCTCCATTAGAGGAGTCAAAACATGATAAGTGTTTAGAACAGTGGAAAACCCCAATGCATGTTCCACAGTATTACCATCCCACCGTCATCTGCTTTTTATGCACCTCGTTGAGGGAGACTCGGAGGGCAGAGAGTTTATTTCCAGCATCTTTGCACGCTGGAGCACCCAACACTTGCTCACGTCATTAGTTCTGGACATGCTGAGCTAAAGATTCCCGGATTTATACCGGAGGTTAAAGATTTCTGAGGTGAGGGCGCCTCCTACTGGCCCGACTCATAGACCAGTTATAGTTCTGCACAGCTTTCACAGGGCCTGAGGTCGTGATTTTCATTGGCAATTTGGTGCCACTTAGGGACTCCCTGGCGGCACCATTCATGTACATCTTGTATGTGATGTCCAGGATCATGACAAGTAAAGACATTGAAGATATCAGACTTCTGTGACTTTATTACAAAAAACTACCAAAGTGCTGTGCACAGCCTAGGTCAAGTCTGTCTGTCCCTCCCAGAGACAGATACAAGTGGAGGCTTCCCCACCAGAGGTCTTGGAGGACTCAGTACTGATCTTGAGGGGCCAATTTTGGGGGTAGCAGAAAGGGGGCCATATAAGGGAGGAGGTCCCCACAGTTCAGAGGAGTGGGGGCTTCCAGTCACTTGTGGCCCAGCTTCTCAGTCTTGATGCCATCACCCATCCAAAAGCAAACCCACTGTTCTCGAGTGGATTGACTCATAGTGACCCTATCGGATAGAGTAGAACTGCCTCATAGAGTTTCCAATTTAATCTTTATAGAAGCAGACTGCCACATTGTTCTCCCATGTAGTGGCTCGTGGGTTCAAACCACTGACCTTTGGGTTAGCAGCCCAACACAGCACCACCAGGCACTTTAGGTTCTACGACAGGGAAACCTCTATGACAATCACTTAATAGTGCTTGCACGTGCTGGACACTTTTCTGGGTTAACTAATTTAATCCTTACGTCAAATGTATGATGTAGGCACTATTACTGTTCCACCCAGTTTTACAAATGAGGAAGCTAAGGCATAGAGAGGCTAAGTAGCTTGCCGAAAGGCATGAAGCCAGTGGATGGTGGAGCTGAGATTCAGATCCAGACAGTCTGGCTCCAGAGGCAATGCTGTTAAGCGATTCTGTCTCATATGGAAGCCCATGTTGCTATCCTACCCTCTACCCTCTACCCTCTGGTTTCCTCATCTGTGAAATGGGAATAATAATCCCTCTCTGTTTTTCTTGGTTATCATGGGGCTGGAATAAGAGCCTATGGAAATATGCCTAGTCAGTTCTAACTATCTGCCCAAGGGTTGTGGCCCACACCTGGCTCAGACCCACGAGCTTGCGAAGCCCCGGCTGCATCTCCTCCAACGGAGCATCCCTCCGAGAGCTGGTGGGGACCAGGGCGGCGGGTGGGTGGCCCTAGGGCTGGAGCTCGTACTGTTGCTCAGTGGCCATGAAGAAGTCCTCGAGTACCGAATGCAGGAACTCGAAGGTGGGCCTCTCCTCCGGCCGACTCCGCCAGCATTCGATGATGACGCTGTTGTATAGCTCCGGCGGGCATGAGTCCGGACGCGGCATACGGTAGCCACGCTCCAGGTTGCGGATGACTTCTGGGTTGCTCATGCCTGGGAGGGAGGGAGAGTGCACGTGTGAGCCGCTAGGTCAGCGCCCGCATGACCCCGAGGAAGAAGGTGGAGTCAGAACCGTCCTTTGGGAGCCCCGGCCCAAGAAAGAAGAGGACTGTGTTAAAGACCCAGACCACCGCCTTCCTGTTTTGCAAGTCGCCTTTCTGCTTAGATTTTGTTGTTATGTCCCGAGTGGGACTTCTAGTCCTAGTTGAGACTCCTAGCAACCCCTCCTTGTGTTTCCAAGGCGGTATCACTATGAAAGTACATTGCCCAACCTTCCTTCGGAGGAGTGGCTGGTGGATTTGAACCTCCAGCCTTCTGGTTAGCAGTCAAGTGCCTTAGGCACTACCCTACCAGAGCTCCCTCTGCTTAGCTGGTGCTGAGTGGGTAGGTGGGTGCATGGGAGGATGGATGGATGGATAGTTAAAAGGCAGCACCAGCTAAACAGATGCTGCCTTTTAAATATCCATTCATCCATCCTCCCATCCACCCACTCACCCACTCATCCATGCATCCATCCGTTTTTGTTATGGATTTTGTTAAATCATTTTAGTCAGCCTTGGAGAACAACTGGGAAAAAGGATGCAGACATTCTCCTGAGTACAGGGCAGTTCCTCAGCTCATGGGGTCATATTTTCATTATCTATCATTCCTTAGGATCCAGCCAAAACCCATTACTCACTGGCAGGTGTCCCATGAAAACTCACTAATTGGCTGACTGAGAGAGACCCTGTGGACTGCTAAATTGCCCAAGCCTTTCTGAGAGATGGCTGGGGGACTGTGGAGTCTGAATTTGATGATTGTGCCAGCTCAGAATGGGGCTTTTGGGAATACACCTTAGTACCAAGGTAGGGCAACCTATCCTCAACTTCAGAATAAGCCAATGGAAGTGAACCTGAATTTAGACCTTGATTTTTAACTTGATTCCAGTTTTGAGGCTCACTGGCCTCTGCTGGAGGAAAGGGACATACACCTTTTGCTAAGAGCAATACTGAAGAAGGGGACGAACATTTCCCCCAGAGTGAGTCTCTGTACACACAGTTGGGACCCCATTCTGACAAGTAGGTGAGCAGTCGTTTGCACTAAGGGATGAAAATCTGCCATCAGAGCCATCTCAGAGCAACAGGGGTCATGGTGAAACATTAGAGAATGCCTACCTGGGTATGGCACACGCCCATAAGTGACAATTTCCATCAAGAGGATTCCAAATGACCACACGTCTGCTTTGATGGTGAACACACCAAAGTGGATGGCCTCTGGGGCCGTCCACTTGATAGGAAACTTGGCACCTATGGGAAAAGCCAGGAACAGCTTTGTGAGGCATGACTGTGAATAGGCACCCCCCCACACACAACCTCCACTCCCTGTTCTTCCTGCCCTTCCATCCCACCCCCACTGTCACAGCCTTGTAGGACTTGGCTGGCAGGACATGGCAGAGATGCATCCACACTAAGAAACATGATTAGGCAAGTGTAGACACTGGTTTTCAGCATGGAAGGATCATGCGGACTTCAAATACCACTCCCCTGAAAACCCTATGGAGTGCAATTGTAAACACGTGGCATTGCCATGAATCTGAATTGACTTGATGACAGTGGATTTGCTTTTGGTTGGCCACTCTCTTTGAGTGTTTTAAAAAGAGAGTGAGTGGGCTTCACTGAGCAACACAGGCTTCCATATGAGACAGAAGAGTACTTTCCCATCTCACATGGCCCTTGTTCAGCAACATGGGACCCATGACTTGGGCAAGTCATTTTAACTGGCCCTTGCCTCAATTAAGGAGCTCTGGTGGCATAGTGGGTAAGGTAGTTGGCTGGTAACCAAGTGTGTGGTTCAAGCCCACTTGTTGCTCCTCAGGAGGTAGATGAGGCAATCTGTTTCTATAAGGATTTACAGCCTCAGAAACCCAATGGGGGTTACTATGAGTTGGAATTGACTATTGGCAGTGGGTTTGATTTGGTTTGGTTTGGTTTTTGTGCCTCAGTTAGGAGCCCTGGTGGCATAGTGGTTAAAGCATTTGACTGTTAACAGAAAGGTTGATGGATTGAACCCATCAGCTGTTCCCTGGGAGAAAGATGTGGCAGTTTACCTCCATAAAGATTAAAACCAAACCAAAATCACTGCCGTCGAGTTGGAACTGACTCATAGCTACCCCTTCTTGGGTTTCGGAGGCAGTTGTTGTTGTTGTTGTTATGTGCCGTCAAGTTGGACCCGACTCATAGCGACCCCTCCTTGGGTTTCCGAGGCAGTATCACTACAGAAGTAGATTGCCCAACCTTCCTTCCTAGG
>NW_006921640.1:1266880-1282254 GCF_000298275.1 Orycteropus afer afer
CTATGAGTCGGAAACGACTCGACGGCACTTAACGACAACAACAACAATGCATTGGAAATCTCCAGTCTCCAAGAGAGAATGAAGTATGCAATGTCTTGCAGCCTACTTCATTACAGAGCTGTTCCTCAGTGGGACATCTTGAGAAACTAGGTTTCTGTAGAACACATTTAGAGAAATGCTGATCTAGGTTGGAATAAGGTCTGAATTGTAGAGACCACATAGCTCTCAGATGTCTTTACATAGTGTCAAGGAAAAGCCAGTGGGAGCTTTGAAGAGTCAGTGGAGGGAAGTCTCAATATGTTCCTTGTGTTCGGGGCTTTGCTCACCTTCTTGAGCAGTATATTCATTGTCAATGATCCGGGCCAAACCGAAGTCGGCGATTTTACAGCACAGGGTCTCGGACACCAGGATGTTGGCTGCCCTCAAGTCACGGTGGATTGAATTCTTTTGCTCAATGTATGCCATTCCTTCTGCAATCTGAGGAAACAGGTCACACAGTGAAGAACAGTGTGGTATTCTCCATTCAAGGGTTGTGCCTTCCCATCACCCCCTGCACAATACCTATGGGGTGAGAGGGATGGCCTGCCCTGCCCTCATCCATATCCACCAGCCTGACTATAGAACAAGCCTCCTCCCTCTCAAAGAGGTGGAAGAGGAAGATTCAGGTGAGTGTGTGCATGTGTGTGTACTGGGGAAGGTGATGCAGCTGCTGGAGAAGGAGTGCATTCTTTGGTGTAGTACAAATATGGCTTCAGTTGCTCATCTACCAAATAAACCCCTAGAAGTCTCCTAGAAGGCCAGCATGGCAGGAACCCAGCCCCTTGTCATTAGAGAGATAGAGGTTTTACATAGTCCCTCACCACACTTCTCTTCTTCCAGGAAGCTGCTCTTCAAGTGTCTACAAGGGAGTAAGGTAGCACTGTGAAGGCAGGAGAAAAGGAAGGTCTCTGGGAGGGAGAAGAAAAAAAGGGGGCAGGATGGAACAAGGAAGGCAGGAGAGAAAAGAAAAGTTTCATCTCTTTGGAAAGTTGGAAACACTGTACTTGGAGCCGGGATTTGAATCTTTGACCTCAAGGGCATTGTTTGACCTCCCTGAGGAATCAGTGTCTTGATGTAGAACATGAGGAAAGTGGTCTCCAGAGCATGGAGTTGAGATGGGCATTGGATGAGATGACATGTGGCAAAGTAGCCCAGTAACTGCCAATAACAGGCACTCAGTTGAGTGTGAGCAGAGTCTGAATGAAGTCAAGGAAGAGGAGACCTGCCTCTGTCCCATGGCTCACCAGCACTGGGCCAAGAAGTACTGCTTATATGCTTTTTAGCCAAGGAGACTAAGTAAGACTGTACTCATTGCATTCCCAGTTGATGGATGAAGGAACTGAGGCAAAGAATAGAGTATCAATTTACCTCTATGGACCTTCAAGAAGCTTGCATTGGAATTGATCTCACTTTTCCTTATGTACCCATTTGCATTGTTTTACTCATTAATCATTCATTAACTTGTTACTTCATTCATTTATTGCTTCATTAAATTATGTAATCAATATAGATTTATTAGTAAGGTGCTATGGGAAATATAAAACTCTATACCAAATCTTTTTATAACTAGACAGCATTTAATAGTACTCATTCCATTAACAAATATTTATTGAACACTGCTAGAAATTAAAAAAAAACTGAGTAAGGACACAGATCTGCTTTCAAGGAGAAGAAACTAATATACACAAGGCTAATGAGAACACATGAGCTAAGTGTTCTCTACATGTTTCCTGTCCAGGGAAAACTTAACAGAAATGATAATTGACTTGGATCATGTGCTGATTAGAATTTTCCCAGATGGAGAAGGGTCAAGGCATTTTGGGCAGAGGGGACAGCCTAGGCAGAGGCTCAGGGAATGACAATGCACAGAGCATCAGGGAATATGGAATGATGCCATGGGACTGCAAAGTAGGACACGTAGGGGTGTGGTAAGAGGGGTCTCCTGGGGCAGCCAGGGTGCCCTTGGAAAAAGGGCCTTGGGAGGTTTTGCATTTCATGCTGTAGAGTAGGAAAAGGAGAGTCTAGAAGAACTTTGAGTTAGCATACATGTTTAGGGAGAGGAGAGTCCCTAGGTGGTGCAAATGACTAAATTGCTCAGCTGCCAATCAAAAGGTTGGAGGTTCAAGTCCACCCAGAGATGCCTCAGAAGAAAGGACTGGCAGTCTACTGAAGAATCAGTCCCTGAAAACCATGTGGAGTATAGCTGTACTGTGACACACATGGTGTCACAGCAACTGGTCCTGGTTGGTGGGAGGTGTGCATTAGCATGATCAAAATATGGTTTCCAAGCTGTTCACTTGGGAGCTGACTTTCTGGTTTCTAACACCCAGACTTTTGACCACATCTAGTTACTAAACTCAGATGAGTTTTGATACCTTCTGCCCCTAGTGCCCCAAGATTGCCCAGGGGCTGTAATGGGGATTGAATAAGAGATAGATGGGAGTAGCAGAAGGAAAAGAAAGGAAAAAGAAGAAGACAGCATTATCACTGTCATGTGGTTTGAAAGAAGTAACTAGTGTTAATTTTTTCAAAACCATTTTACCAGCTTGCTCAACCAAACCTCACCCCTTCTGCCTGCTCACCTCAGTGGAAAAAAGGGTGGTGACATAAATTCCTGCATTGATGCTAATAGCAGATAAAGCCAAATGAGGTGAGGAGGAGGTGGTGGGGGTGTGGGGTGGCTAGTTTCCTCTCCATAGCCGGATGTGTGTGGGTGTATGTTTATGCATTTCTTAGGCTGACCACAGACCAAAGCTTTTCTGCTGAGAGTCCCAGTTTTAACAGACACATATATCAGGGTCACCAGATGTGTTTTCTTGCCAGTTAGAACCCTCAGCTAAAATCCCTGGGGAGGAACGTTCCCTCCTCTCCATTCTGAACTTCACTCACAAAGTCTGGAAAGTTCTGCATGTGAATCCAAGGAACACACAAAGGACCAGTCCATGAGCACAGAAGAAGGTCTGGTGCTTGCAATTCCCTGATGTTAGAAGAGGAGGATTATTTAGTGCCAAGAGAGAAAACAATGTCCCTAGCACTTGTGTATGGCTTATGGCAGCCCATCAGCTGGGAGCCGAGTCCCAAGGCTGCAGCAGGACTTAAGATTCCTGGGACAGGATCAATATTTTCAGGATCATCTCATGCAGAAGGCATTTGTGGACACCATGTAAGAATAAGATGAAGTCATAACAAAACACACTTGCCTCCTATGGTAAACAGAGTCTCGCTAACTTTCTGTGGCAAAGAAGATTGGATGTCTCACAATATTCATTCTCGCTTTCTTCCTTGATACCTCATCATGTTATGGCTGCCCAGAATGAAGACTAAATTTCCCAGGCTCCCTTGCAGCTACCTAGGTATGGCAATGTGACACAGTGGCCAGTGGGATGTAAGAGTAAGTATAGTGGGTAATTTCAGGGATGTGTCCTAAACATTAGAAGATGAGCTTTCTTTCCACTTAACATTTCCTGTCAGCTGCTAAGAGGCTATGATTGTAAAGTTTTAGCAGCCATAATGGAAAATAAAATAGCATATACCGAGATATTTAGCAGGGCGGAAGAAACCTGGGACCCTGGTAGCTTACTGAGTCAGAGACACTTACCTGTCCTGGAGTGCCCACCTCTGGATGTTTATATATTTAAACCATTATTTATTTGGATTTTTTGTCCTTCACAGCCCAAACTAAATATGATACAACTGATGAGTAGCTGATTAATTTGTTAAGCCACTGAACATGGAGAAAAGGGCCTGCAGGTTCAGGCCAGCATGAGCCCAGTGCTCTCTGGTTCTGTCTGCACTTGGTAGCTGACAAACCTGGGCTGACATGTCAATCAGTCTTGGGAGGGACAAGCTGCTACCTTCATCAGTCTTCAGAAAATCCAGAAGGCATCCTAGGAAAAGAGACATTGCAACTCTAATTCTGCAAAATGACCCATTCCTGCTGTGCCATTCTCTCTAGGAAGTAGGTAGCCACTTGGTACACTGAGAAGGAACCCATCTACAGATGCAGAGTGCCTTATACTTTATAGAAGTTCCAGTTGCAATCCTCATAGCACCCCAGGAGGCAGCTAATATGCTCCCCAGCTGTCCAGAGGAAATTAGGTCTCAGCCAGGTTAAGGGACCTATCTCAGGTGATACAGCTAGGGGAACTGTAAGTAGAACCTGCTGCACTGATCCTAAGTTTGGTGCTATTTCCTGACACAACTTTCCCATGTTGGTATCTTTCTTGTTGCCTTGATCTTTTGTTGGCAGAGGTGTTTCTCTTAGCAAGAAAACACCAGAATGGAAAGAACTATCGCTTGGTGTGTGTGTGGAGTGGGGAGGGGAGAGGTTGGTACAAGGTATAAATGTAGCTCCTCCATGGCATTAAAGATCTGAGAAGGAAGTTCACCTGAAATGCTACTAAGAGGTGATCAAGGAGGCCATTATGACCCCTAGCATAGTCTCCTTGTGTGGCCCTCTTTCTAGAAAATTTAAGGGAAATGTATAGCTATGGCTGTAAAGAAGCAGTGTAGAGTTAGGGCTATAAGAGAGGTGAGGAGGTCAAAGTCTGAGACTGTAGTTAGGGGTTTATTCCCCCACCCCATCCCCTGCCCATCCTCCACCAAATACATAGACCTAATCAGAGGCTCACTGCCCCATGAGCACTTGGGCATACCATGGACTTCAGAGGCCATCTAGCCCAACTTCTCTTTTCATACATGTTGTAAAATGTTCACACTATTGTAAAGGGTCCCACAGCTAGTAAGTGGTAGAGCTGGGACTAGAACCCCATCTTCAGATGCCCAGTCTACAGATCTTGTGACTTTGTGGTGCTCTATCCCTGGTGGTGCAGTACTTAAGGCATGTGACTGCTAACCAGAAGGTTGGCGGTTCAAACCCACTGGCCACTCCATGGAAGAAAGACTGGGCAATCTACTTTTGTAAAGAGTTACTGCCTCAGAAACCCACAGGGAGTTGCTATGAGTTGGAATCAACTGGATGGCAGTGAGTTTGGTCTTTCTTTCTTTTTTTTTTAATCCTCCCCAGTAGGCATGAAATGGGGCTGGGTATAGAAAAGTCACTCCAAAAATGTTGATTGAACTGTTCCTGAACTGAGAAGCTGAGAAGCTCTATGATTTACCCATCTGTTTCCCTCCCCACTCCCACACACTTGCAACTCCCTAGATCCACCCATGGCTCAGCAATCCCCATGGAGAACCTCTGACCAGCAAAAGTGAAGGCAGCAGGATCAGCCTCAGACTTCTATCCCCCTGGAACTTGGACCTCTCCTCACGCCACCCAACTTCAGGGAAGGAATGAAGCCAAGCAGAGTACATCACCTCTGGCCATGTATTCAGTCACGATATAGATGGGCTCCTTGGTGACTACAGCATAGAGACGGACCAGTCTCTCATGTTGGAGGGTTTTCATCATGTTGGCCTCTCCCAGGAAGGCTTCTGGAGACATGCTTCCCTCCTTCAAGGTCTTGATGGCCACCTTCACATTGTTTTTGTAATAACCTGAGCTCAGGAGAGAAGAGAGAATTAAGAAGTCATTAAGAAGACTGACAGGTTGCTTGGAGGCAATCCCTGAAACCAAAATCTACATGAGTCTCCAGGTGTCTATAGGTGGGGAGACTGTAGCCAAAGAGGTCCACCGTAGAAGCAGTCCTGGGTTGAATGTGCAGATTCTGAGGGTAGGGATAGTGGCCAGGCTAATACTTATGCCGAAGCTATTTCAGGCTCACTTGCTATATTGGTGCCCAGGAAGTTGAGGGACTTACCCTGCATTTTCTGGGTCCAGCCCTGTTTCATACCTACTGGGGAGGATAGAGCACCACAAAGTTATAAGATCAGTAGGCTGGGCATCTGGAGATGGGGTTTTAGTCCCAACTCTACCACTTAGTAGCCACGGGACCCTTTTCAACTGTGTGGATATTTTACAACATGTATGAAAAGAGAAGTTGGGCTAGATGGCTTCTGAAGTCCATGGTATGACCAAGTGTTTGTTCATGGGGTTTACAACATGTATGAAAAGAGAAGTTGGGCTAGATGGCTTCTGAAGTCCATGGTATGACCAAGTGTTTGTTCATGGGGCAGTGAGCCTCAGATCAGGCCTATTTCTTTGGTAGAGGTTGGGCAGGGGCAATAAATCCCTAACTTTGCTCCCATATCCAGGGCCTGGGCTATATCCTTTAGTCCCTCATGTAGCCTGCCTCTTACCCCTATGACTCTCCCCTACATAATGAGTCTTTTCTATGATATAATAGTTTAATTATGGAATAAAGCATTACATTACGAAGGAGCCAGAGGTGGATTGGGGTCTCATTAACTCTTTTCTATGCCTAGTCCACCATTTGTCTGTAAGTTTGTTTTTCTGTGGTGGCTTGCATGTTGCTGTGATACTGGAAGCTTTGCCATCAGTATTTCAAATACCAGCAGGGTCACCCATGGTGGACAGCTTTCAGTGGAGCTTCCAGACTAAGGCAGACTAGGAAGAAGGATTTGGTGATCTACTTCTAAAAAAAAAAAATTGCCAGTGACAACCTTATGCATAGCAGCAGAACATGGTCTGACATAGCACTGGAGAATCAGCTCCTCAGTTTGGAAGGCATTCAAAATACAAATAGGGAAGAGCTGTCTCCTCAAAGTAGAATCAACCTTAACGATGTGGATGGAATAAACCTTCTCTGACCTTCATTTGCTGATGTGGCAAGACTCAAAATGACAAGAAACAATCAGTAATGATCAGAATGTAGAATACATAAAGAATGAATCTAAGAAAAGTAGAAGTCATCTAAAATGAAATAGAACACATAAAGATCAATATCCTAGGTGTTGTTGTTGTTGTTATGTGCTGTTGAGTCAGACCCGACTCATAGCAACCCCTCCTCGGGTTTCTAAGGCAGTATCATACGGAAGTAGATTGCCCAACCTTTCTTCTGAGGAGTGGCTGGTGGCTTTGAACCACCAGGATTATGGTTAGCAGGTAAGTGCCTTAGGCACTACACTACCAGAGCTCCTATCCTGGGTATTAGTGAGCTGAAATAGGCTAGTATTTTGAATAGGACAATTATATGGTATGCTATGCTAGGAATGACAAATTGAAGAGGAATGGCATGACATTAATAAAAAAAAAAAAAAAAAAAAAATTCAAGATCTATCTTGAGCTACAACATATGCCTGTAAGGAAGACTAGTTAATATGACTATTATTCAAATTTACATACCAACCATTAATGCCAAAGATCATAAAGTCGAAAATTATTACCAACTTCTGCAGTCTGAATTGATCAAACAGGCAATCAAGATGCACTGATAATTAACTACTGATAATTGAACTGTAAAAATTGGAAACAAAGAAGAATCAGTAGTTGGAAGCTAAGCCTTGGTGATAAAAACAACACTGGAAATTGCATGATAGAATTTTGCAAAAGCATTGACTTATTAGTTGCAAGTATCTTTTTTTTTCAACATAATGGTGACAATACATGTGGACCTTGATGGATGAAATACACAGGAATCAAATCAACTACTTCTTTGGGAAGAGATGATGGAGAAGCTCAATATCATCAGTCAGAACAAGGCTAGGGGCCAACTGTGGAACAGACCATCAGTTGCTCATATGCAAGTTGCAATTGAAGTTGAAGAAAATTAAAACAAGCCCACAAGAGCCAAAGTATGACCTTGAGTATATCCCACCTGAATTTAGAGACCAACTGAAGAACAGATTTGACACATTGAACACTAATGACTGAATATGAGTGAGTTGTGGTATGATATCAAGGACATTATACATGAGGAAAACAAAAGATCATTGAAAAAAAAAAAGCAGGAAAGACAGAAAACACCAAAATAATTGTCAGAAGAGATTCTGAAACTTGCTCTTGAGCAGAGTAGATAAAACGAGTGGAAGAAATGATGAAGTAAAAGAGTGGAAAAGGAGATTTCAAAGAGTGGCTTGTGAAGATAAAGTAAAGGATTATAATGAAATGTGCAAAGATCAGGAGTTAGAAAACCAAAAGAGAAGAAAATGCTCAGCATTTCTCAAGCTGAAAAAACTGAGACAGAAAAAAAATACAAGCTTTGAGTGCAGTACTGAAGGATTCTCTGGACAAAATATTGAACAATGCAGAAAGCATCAGAAGAAGATGAAAGAGTACACAGAATCACTGTACCAAAAAGAATGTGTCATTATTTGACTATTTCAAGAGATAGCTTATGATCAAGAACCGGTTGAAGAACTGGTATTGAAGGAAGAAGTCCAAGCTGCACTGAATGCATTGGTGAAAACAAGACTCCAGGAATTGATGGAGTACCAATTCAGATGTTTCAACAAAGGGATGAAATGCTGAAGTGCTCACTTGTCTATGTGTCTACACCAAGAATTTGGAAGACAACTACCTGGCCAACCAAGTATAAGAGATCCATATTTGTGTCCATTCCAAAGGAAGGTGATCCAACACAGTGTAGAAATTATCAAACAGTATCATTAACATCACACACAAGTAAAATTTTGGTGAAGAAAATTCAAATATTGTTGCAGCAGTATATTGACAGGGAACTGTCAGAAGTTCAAGATGGATTCAGAAGAGGACATGGAATGAGGGTTATCATTGCTGATGTCAGATGGATATTGGCTGAAAGCAAAGACTGCCAGAAAGATGTTTACCTGTGTTTTATTGACTATGCAAAGATATCAGAACTGTGTGAAACATAACAAATTATGGATAACATTTCAAAGATTGGGAATTCCAGAACATTTAATTGTACTTATGTCGAACCTGTACATAGACCTAGAGACAGTTGTTTGAACAGAGCAAGAGAATACTCCATGGCATAAATCAGGGAACGTGTGTGTCAGGGTTGTATCTTTTCACCATACTCATTCAATCTGTATGCTGAGCAAATAATCTGAGAATCTGGACTATCTGAAGAAGAACGCAGCATTAGCATTGGAACAAGACTCATTAACAACCTGTGAGGTGCAGATGACACAATCTTGCTTGCTGAAAAGTGGAGAAGACTTGAAGCACTTACTGATGATGATCACAGACTACAGTCTTCAGTATGGATTACACTTCAATGTAAAGAAAACAAAAATCTTCACAACTAGACCAATAAGCAACATCATGATAAATAGAGAAAAAAATTGAAGTTGTCAAGGACTTCATTTTACTTGGACCCGCACTCAAAGGCCATGGAGGCAGCAATTAAGAAATCAAATGACGTATTGCTCTGGGCAAATCTGCTGCAACAGACATCTTTAAAGTGTTAAAGAGCAAAGCTGTCACTTTGAAGACTAGCAAATGCCTGACCCAAACCAAGGTATTTTCAATAGTTTTGTATGCATGTGAAAGCTGGACAATGAATAAGGAAGGATGAAGAAGATTCCATGCATTTGAATTGTGGTGTTGGTGAAAAATATTAATATACCATGGACTGCCAGAAGAATGAACAAATCTGTCTTGGAAGAAGTACAGCCAGAATGCTCCTTGGATGTGAAGATGGTGAGATTTTGCCTCTTGTATTTTGGACATGTTATCAACAGAGACCAGTCCTTGGAGAAGGACATCATGCTTGGTAAAGTAGAAAACCAAACCAAACTCACTGCTGTCGAGTCTATCCCGACGTATAGCGACCCTTCCGTGGGTTTCTGAGGCAGTATTGCTACAGAAGTAGATTGCCCAACCTTCCCTCCGAGGAGTGGCTGGTGGGTTTGAATCGCCAGCCTTCTGGTTAGCAGTCAAATGCCTTAGGCACTACACCACCAGAGCTTCCTTGGTAAAGTAGAGGGTCTGTGAAAAAGAGGAAGACCCTCAACAAGATGGACTGACACAGTGGCTGCAACAATGAGCTCAAACAGGAAGAATCGAGAGGATGGTTCAGGAGTGGTATACATATGGTTTCTGTGAGTTGGAACTGACTCAGTGGCACCTAACAACAACATGCCTTTGTGTCATCCCTGTCCACTCCTTAAACTACTTGATATCTCTGCACTACCATCTGACCCTATGCACACCCTCCCCACCTCAGTTAGGCTTAGAAGATGAATAACCACTCCAACTTTCCCCTCTTAGGGGAGCTGCATTGTAACAGGGACCCAACACTCTAGATACAGTGGAGTGCCTGATAGTGGCATCTCAGGCTCAGCATTGTGATGCATGAGGGTATGGCGAGGCAACCAGATTCTACCATGAAATCAATCCCCAGAGACATGGACCATTCTAAGAATAAGGTAAAGCAGGATATTTTGTATTCTGATAGTGCCAATGACAAGCAGGGGACAGTCATCACATGCAATTTAAATACAAAAACATGGGGACCTAGAAATTAAATGACTCAGCCAAAGTCGCTAATTGGCCAGTGGATGGCCTTGATCAGACTCTTGGAACTCCTGGTTCACTGTTCTTCCATGTATAACATACTATTTACGTATACATGAGTCAAAGTTGGGAAAAGTTGGCAATACATTTAAGTTCACACACAAGTCAATGGGAAAGCTAGCATGGGGCAGAAAAGAATAAAGGAGAGAACTGAATTAGGGGCCGAGAGAACTGGATTCTATTCCTACTCCATCACTCTGATACACTATAGCAACCATGGAGAAGTCACTTCAATGACTTTGTCAGTAAAATGGATATCTGAATTTCTGTCCTTTCTCCCTCACAAATCTTTATGGGGGAGATATGATGCACTGTGCAAATACTGGGACTTTTGTCTTCAGTGGCCCCTTCTGTATTTCAGGATGTAGGGCAGGGAGAGAGGCTCCTGGCATGCTGATACTCACCCATCCAGACTTCACCAAACTGCCCAGACCCGAGTTTCCTGACCAATTTGAGAGACTGCCGGGGAATTTCCCATTCATCCTGGGCCCAGGGGTTTTGAGGATCCAGGTTCACACAGGGCAGGGTCAGTCTTTGGCACAAACCATCTCCTTTCTCTGCATTAGGGAAGAAAGATGGGGCTGGAGGTTACCAGAGCAACCAAAGATTCACACCTTTCTAGGTGTCTTAACGATCAGCTGCACCCCCCCCCATACTCATTAGCTCTTGATAAAGCAGTGTGTGCTAGCTCTCTCTAAGGACATTTAGATTTCAAATACTTGTCACTCTACTTGGTCACATGTTGACCTGGTAGAGGAGATTAGGGCTACCAATGTTGAATCATTACTCTGAGAGCTGGAAAATCTCTTAGGTCTAGCTCTAGGATAACCCCCTCTTCTGTGGTACAAATGATTCACATAGTGAAAGACAGATTTGAGGGCTCCCCTGGCACAATCTCTGCCCCAGCCCCTCGACTTGGGATGCCCACTCTTACTAGAATAGTGCTGCACCAGGGCTTGGAGTGAGGGAAAGGTGATCCTGGGAGAGATGTAATAGCCTCCTTCATCCAGCGTGCGGATCTTATAGTGTTTGATCACCTCACCCTGGGTGGTTATATCCTTCACAGACAGGGAAAAGGCACCTAGAGGGTTAATAAAACACACCCATGAGAAAAGTAAAGCATAAAGACAAGCTACTAGGATTACGATTTGAGCTGTGTTTTAATTCATTGAAAAAATGTCCTCAAATTCTACTCTCCATTTTGGCCACTACTGTTGTAAGTTTCCCCATCTGATCTCAGCCCTCCCAGAAGTCTTCTCTCTCAGCTCCACCTGATTCTGTCCTTGACGTTGCCTCCAAAACTCACATATGGAATCATACAACTCTGGAGCAGGTGGGACAGTCTCTTAGCAATCACATTCCTCCTCCCCGCTCGAGCACCTGGTCACTCTGGCCCCTGTGCCAGAAATGTAGGGTCATTGTAGCGCCTAGGGGCTTGCTTGCTTGCTTTATTTTTGTCTATACAGTGATCTCACATACAGTAGCAAATCATAACCTCAAGCACCTGTGTCCTGGAAGCAAGCATAATAAACTGTTTCCCATTGTGTCTGTTCATAGTCATTTGCTGCTTGTCAATTTATTTTGTCATCTATGCTGATGTTTGCCTGGAGAAAAGTGGTAGCAGAAGGCAAGGGTTGAGAATTAGGAAGAAAAAGTTTCATGTTGATACACTTCTTTCCATTCACTGGATGTTTTTATAAAACACTTCTGAGCAGCAATCTGGGCACCATGGGTCCGCTCCAAACTCTAATCTGAGACATGAGAAAGCTGAGGCCTGGAAGGATAATGGTGCTTGTCGAAGGTCACGCTGCTAGTTAGTGGCAGGTTTGGGGATTGCGCTGAGGGCTCCAGGGTCCTCTCTTTGAGGACGAAACGACCAATACCACATTTCCCCACCAGGGGTCAGGCTTGGACATCTCTTTCTCTGGGGCGTGGCCGCTCCATTTTGTCCTGTTTGTCTTTGGGCATCTTTCTTCTTCTGTCAGAACAATTATCCCTGTTCAAACTTCTTCTCCTCTGCTGTTTCTCTTAATCAATGAGTCTTGCTCATCACCTATTTGCAGAAGAGGATGCCGAGAGGCTGTTCGCTCAGCCAGCGAATCTTGCCTCTGCCACAGCCCACCCACACTCCTGGCCCCAGCCCTGAGGCTGCAAACTATTCCATCCCACACCCCCATCTCCAACCCCAGGTTGGTGCAGCTGTGCCCTCCAGCCTCCAAGGAACAAAAAAGAGCTTGGCTGTGGTGAGTTCATTCATCCACACCACTGTAGTAAGGAAAAAGACTTTCCCCCCCATTTCATAGGCTACGAACTGAGTGAAGTGCCCAGCAATATGCCAAGAAGACCTGGCTCTCCTCCACACGGTAAGATTTTCTGTGAAGCTGCTTAAGCTTATAATTTAGTGTCTCACACTAGCTCTTGTGGCATAGTGCCTATGACATTTGACTGCTAACCAGAAGGTTGGAGGTTCAAATCCTCCAGCCACTCCACACAAGGAAGATTGGGCAATCTACTTCAGTAAAGATTTTCCACTTTGGAAACCCAGTGGGGGTCGCTATGAGTCAGAATCCACTCAGTGTCAGTGAGTTTCACTTGCCTGGGATATTCTAAGATCTTATCCCTCATATTTGACAACCCCCTCCCCTGCCACACACTTTAGTATTGTTCTTAAAGAGGGCCTCCAGAACCTTCAGATTCACAAAACCTGGATCCAGATGTGTCCATGGTCCATCTGGGCTGCATTGGGCACTCAGGGCTTGGCTCTCAGAGATTAGGAATTCTTAACACGGGAAGGATCACATATATGCCTTTGGACTCATATGTAGTTGCCATTGTGTCTGACTCATGAGGACCCCATGTGTGTCAGAATAGAACTGTGCCCTGGAAACTGGGTTTTCATTGGACGATTTTTCAGAAGTAGATTGCCATGTCTTTCTTCTGAGGTACCTTTGGGTAGATTAGAGTCCTCAACCTCTTGGTTAGCAGATGAGTGCGTTAACTGCTTATACCACCCATGGACTCATATGGATACTAATAAACTGAGGCTAAGAGAGGAGGCCACATAGGGCTTGAACCTGCGTCTTCTGCTTCTGAGGGTAGCACTCCAATGCTTTGCTTCATTGCTTCTTGGCCCCTGTTTGTATGTACTGGCTGTGGCTTGAAGATTCACACTAAGAGGTCTTGTTTTGGAATTCTGAGGTAGGGGTGTGTATGTGTGTGTGTGTGCACACGAGGGGTGATGATGTTTGCACACCCCTACAGCCTTGGCTCCATCTGGCTAATTACCAGCTTAGGCTAGCTCCTTGGGGGTGAGAAAGGACAGAACAAGACAGGCCAACCCTTACAGAGGCCCTTCCTCCACCACATGGAGGTCTGAGAATCCCTTTTCTTCAGACAGTGCTTTAGCAATAGGCAATGATTAAAAAGTCATTTCCAAGGTGAAATGATGTGTTGACTGGGATTTGCTTCAAAATAATGGCAGAGGGTAGAGGGTGGTAGGGATATATGAAAGAAAATTTGGCTGAGTTGATAATTGTTGAAGCTGGGTTTTGGGTCCAAGGAGTTCCATTATACTATTCTTTCTACTTCTGTGTGTGTTTGGAATTTTCTACAATAACAACAAAACCTTTATGGCATCATCAGTGATTCTGAAATTGTTTCTTGGACAGAGGTGCTGTGCCATTCAGACAAAATAGTGTTAATATCCTAATATGTAGAAAAAAATATAGTTGATGGGTAGGCTTTTCCAAAAATCAAGTTTTACCCTTATGAACTTTCTTTAATCCTTGGAGTCTGCTAAAGCTTACATGGAATAATTATTGACTCAGTCTCCAAAAGTATATCTAAATTCATTAAACCAAACTCATTACCATTGAATTGTTTCTGACTCATAGAGACCCTGTAGGATGGAGTAGAACTGACTGATAGGGTTTCCAAGGCTGTTATCTTTAGTAGACTGCCACATCTTTCTCCCGTGGAGTGGCTGGTGGGTTCGAACTGCCAACTTTTAGGTTAGCAGCTGAGTGCTTTTAACCACTACACCACTAGGACTCCTCTTAATAAGAATATATGTAGTTATTTTAAATTTAGCATATCACTTGGTACATTTCAGGAAATTCTACACAAAGCACCCTAACTTCCTAATGTACCCTCTCTTCCCCAACCTGGCCCTGGCCTTTTGAGGGGAAGTAAGACAGCAATTTACCCAGAGCTTCTCAGGATATTATAAGCAGGTCTCTTTATCTCAGTTTTTGCTGGTCTGGTGCATCCCCACTCCATAAAGTTGTTGAAATGTAAAGGAAGCTGAGGGACAGACAGCCTGGTGGGCTCTTCCTACTAGGCAAAATCTTGGCCCATTCTCATTCCCCCAAACACAGGGAACCAAACACACAATCAACCACCCTCTCGTCTCTTCTTCTTCCAATGTCACGGTCACCAGTTCCTCTCAAGTTAAACATTGGTCATGAGGATGTAGCAGGCCCCAATGTGCAGCTCCCTGATCAGCAAAAACTTCCTTTACCCTGCTTGGAAAATTCCCCTAGGTCACCCAAGTTAGGCCAACTTGACATATTTTAGAGCTTGTGAGGATTCTAAGCCTGCTGTATGATTGGGCCACTGACACTTGGGCTCCAGTGTTTACTCACTGTTAGCCTTGGGTGAGCCATTTCCTCTTTCTGGGTCTCAGTTTCCTCATGTTGTTTCACATGGGGTGTTGGTTTAGTATCTCAGAGGTCTAAATCTAGTGGCAAATATGTACCAGGAGGCATATGTAATACATTTCTTATAGCAGTGTATTTATAATAGCTCTGAAATGGAAATAATCCAAGGTCTGTCAATAGTGGAATGAATACATAAAAATATGGAATATTTACACATTGGATTCCACATACCAAGGAAAGTGAACAGACTATTAACATACTCAACAACATATGGTTGTCACAATGTTGAGGGAAAGACCAAACAAAAAAAATTT
>NW_006921640.1:1282884-1296883 GCF_000298275.1 Orycteropus afer afer
GTTCTCAAGGTTGGAATCTTTACAGGAGCAAACTACCACATCTTTCTCCTGCAAAGAAGTGGATCTCCACAACAGCCACCCCCTTTTCTTTCTATATCCAGCTGCAGGACACGTCCCAAACCTATGTCAACTCCCAGGCTTCTAAGGTCCCAGGCTCTGCCTGGAATAATCTCTGAGGATCCTTTAGGCTCTGGAATCTTTTGATTCTAAAATTTACACCCAGCCACTGCTTCACCAGCACCAGTGACCCTGCTGACCCAGGGATGATGCATAACCACTCATACCACTCTGACCTCGAGGAGTACATGGCACCCATGAGTGCTTAGTATGGCCTTGGAAGCAGTGCTGTCACCACCTCTCCTGCCTGATGACCAGGGAAGGCATCCAACTTGAGTGATTGGGAGAACCTTTCACTTAGGAAAACAAGAAAGATGTATACAGCCTCAAAATTCACTATTGGGCATAATGGGGATGTCTAGGTGGTGTAGTGGTGAAGGCATTTGGCTGCTAACCAAAAGGTTGGTAGTTTGAACCAACCAGCTGCTCTGCAGAAGAGAGATGGTGCAGTCTGCTTAGAGATTTACAGCCTTGGAAATCCAATAGGGTTTGCTATGGGTCAGAATTGACTTGATGGCAGTGAGTTTGGTTTCTTGAGTTTGGGCTGTCCAGGAAGGACCTAAATTGAGAGGAAGACTTGGGGCTCAGAAGCTTCCAGGTTCTCTGGGCTGACATTTCCTCCCTCTATGGAAACAAGGCCTCTGGTGAGGGCTTCCCAGGGTACACACGGAGAAGGGGGTCAGGAGCCACCCATGCTTACCTTTACTTGTTTCACTCTCTCTGATAAGAAACGCACCAGCCTTATTGATTGGAGCCAGAAGCTGCCTCTCAGCATTTTTCCTGCTAATTGATCTAAAGAACCACCTGGAAAAGGGAAAAGGCAGGCAAACTTCAAACAGTGGCTATGTTCCTTAGACTACTCTTATCCAAACCTCCCTCCTAAGCTGTACTTCTCCCCCCATGAAATCAAATACCTGTGTCTGTTCCCAAGTTAACTCTGAGATATTGTTCCTCATATCTTAGTAAACTAAATGTCCCTCTGGTCCCTGTACCCTTTTCCCTTTTTCCATCAGCATGTGGATTTACAATTTTCTTTAAAGAAAATGAGAATATTATTTGGGTGACCTTTGTTAATTTTGCTTTAGAAAAATACACCTGACCACCTGCCCCACAAAGCACTCACTGTTGCCTCTTTGAGTTTGAGTCTCTCAAACAGACAAATTGACAGAGACTCTCAGAGGTGGGATGCCCACTGTGTTCCCCACTCAGTACACCCAGACTGCATGTGATTCTTTAGTGTGGAAGTGCCACGTTGTCCCTCATGCTGTCCTGGGGAAAGACACTGCAGCACCAGGCAGGGCTGGGCGTGAGTGGACAGGAAACCCTCCCACAGCAGCCATCACTGGAAGCCTTGGAAGAGTGTTGGCTGGTCACACTGCCCATTGTTGACTCTCAGGCCATCCTGACATTGGGGGAGAATCTTGGGGTGATGCAATGGTTAATATGCTTAGCTGCTAATCCAAAGGTTGGAGGTTGGAGGTTCCAGTCCACTCAGAGACACTTTGAAAGGAAGTCCTGGCAATTTAATTCTGAAAAATCCTCTATTGAAAACCCTGGAGCATGGTTCTACTGACACACATGTGGTTGCTATGAGTCAGAGTCAACTAGATGGCAACCGGGTAAGCCAGGGACAGGGTGGTTCTCATTTTACAAACAGTAAGAGTGAGGTGGAGATGAGGGAAAGGATTTCTTCAGTATCACAATCACACAGTGATCTAAACCCAGGAGGGGCCTTATCGGGAATCAGTAAACAACACTTTCCCAGCAGTTTCAATTCCCTGCCTCTTTTCTGCTCCCTCATTCCTGAGTCCACAAAGGTTCACTTTTTAGCCCACTGTTGATTCCACCCATAAGAGTAGCCTTCAAAGGAGAGGTAGTGCTTGTTGTCTCTGCTTAGAGGGAACCTTGAGCTTGTCCACCTACTTTTCCACTTCCAGGGTCTCTACTCGGGCAACAAAGTTGCTGGGCACATAGCCTTTTCTTCCCGTGATGAGTGATTTGGCCAACCACCAGTCTCCATCTCTAAGGGAGAGAAGGGAAAAAACAAAAATAGGATAATGGCTCACATAGGCCTTTCCTTGGGACAGGTAATAGCCCTTCGCAATATGATCTCATATCTGGGAGGTAGAGAATTCATGAAAATAGTCTGGCAGACGAGAAGTAACTTGTGCAAGTTGCTCACTGATGATCAGGAGCTATCTGGGTTCTTTCTACTTATCGAGCATCCACAGGTCAAAGGTACTGTGATCAAGGTCAGGAAGGGGGATGATGCAGTCTCTGGGAGTAAACATTTACCCAGACAGACTGAAAACCCCAAGAGGCCTCTCTCTTCTAGTGAATAGGTCTATCTCTTGATATATAGGAAAAATTGCAAAGCACATTCAGGATTTAGTAAGTGCATTTGGACTTCCCCAGGAAAGACAAAAACAGGAGGAAATGGGCAGTCCATGTATGGTCTAAAGGTGAGGGCTTTAATGCTCTCAGTTCAAGGCCATTGTAAGACTTCAAAAATAAAATCAAATCCTCAGTGCTCCATGGACAAGTCCAATGTTTGAGATAGAGTAGATTTTGGTGGAGTTGCTGAGAAGGAACACTGGAAATAAGCTAAAACTGATTTCACATGTGGAATCCTGTGTGAGATTTCCATCCAGTGAAAGAGACAAGTATGGACACAATAGATTCAAATATAAGACTCTAATGGAGCAGCAGACAAGTGCTGTGGGACAGACATAGGAGAGATTCACACTGTCTGAGAGAGTCAGGAGGACTGCATGAAGGAGGTGACATTTTAGGTGAGTTTTGAAGGATGAGTCAAATTTTAACAGTAGAGAAGGAGGTAGTGAATGGAAACCACCTCACCAACAGACTTTGGAAAGATACACGGAAGGAAGATAATTAGGTCAATTTTAAAGAAATGCTGGCTAATTGGGCTGGGAAACCAGAGAAGTGCTACCAGTAAGGTGAGATGATGTGGATGGATGATGGGTGGAAGCCTGCTGCGATAGACAAGTGCAGAGAATCCTGAGCAAGGGATAACATTCTGGAAACTTACTCGTTCAGGATCTGCAGCTTCTCTCCCTTCAGCATCTGCAGGTCCCGGTCATTCACTGCATTATAATCATACAGAGCCTCCACAAAATGCTCATCTAAAATACAAAAGGGAAAGGTGGCCACCACTTGGTCCTACTGGAGTGATGGCACAGAGTGTGATATTAGTTTCATGAGCCATCTTCTGTCTATTAGGAGAATTAGGAACAAGGAGGGCACAGAGGGGCGCCATGGTGAATCTTCTCACTCACCAATGCTGAAGAGGAAACTTCTGTCAGGCAGACTGACCTCCTGACCTCACTGTCTGCCTCTCAGAGCCCACTCTGTCTTTCCTTCTGGACTTTACTTAGAAACTTTGCACCTTGGGCAGGGCTGTTGTATAAGGGAATTGACAGCCAGAAGATCTAGACAGATCAGCTGCATATGCAATCCTTGCTAGGCATCTGATGGCTGCGGATTCAGGTTTGGGGAACCAGTGCCGGCCAATTCCTCATCCTGCCCTTTCCTTTCACCCTGCCTCTGAGGCAAGTGAGCTTCTCCTCTTCTTCACCTTCCCTATCTTCCCTATCTCCCTCTATCCCAAAGGGACGGTAGTCTTGTAATCTGATAGCTTTAGTTCTAACTTTTCCACAGGTGGTACCTGGAGCTCCTGTTAGAGGGCTTTTGGCTGGCAGCACTCCTGCACCTTTCTAGCCCTCTGACTTGTTGGTGCTGCCTGGAACAGGCCGGTAAAGGCTTGGGAGCTTGCCATGAGGCCTTTCAAATGACCACTGCTAATGAGGAAGGAAGGAGCTCTGGTAGCATAGTGGCTAAAGCACTTGACTGCTAACCAGAAGGCTGGAGGTTCAAACCCACCAGCCATCCTCGGAAGGAAGGTTGGGCAATCCTACTTCCGTGGTGATACTGCCTCGGAAACCCAAGGAGGGGCCGTTATGAGTCAGGGCCGACTTGACAGCAAACAACAACAACAACAACAACAACAACAATGAGGAAGGAAGGAACTCTGATAGCACAGTGATTAAAGCATTTGGATGCTAACCAAAAAGTTGATGGTTTGAACCTACCAGCCACTCTATGGGAGAAAGATGAAGCACTCTGCTTCTGTAATGATTTACAGGCTTGGAAATCCTGCGAGGCAGTTCTACTCTGTCCTGTAGGGTTGCTATGAGTTGGACTCAACTCAATGGCAGTAGGTTTTAATAAGGAAGGCCCTTCTGTACATCTCTGGGGACTCAAAGGACCTACCTGGAAAAGGTTACCTGGACACCACTTAACTTCCCTGGAAGAAGATGGCTCAGCTTTGTCACTAAGGGGTGGTGTGACCCTGGGCTAGTCACTTCACCTCTGTGTGAAAGAGACAGTTGGAATAGATGACAGTAGTCCCTTTGGTTCTAAAATTCAAGTTCTGGCTCCAACGGAAATTAGTTTATTTCCTTACCCTGGACTTCTTTTCTAGAGATGTGAACCAGGACGTGAAGTAACATCCCTGATGGAAGTTAATGGTGATCACCAGAAGGATAAGGACAATGACTGGAGGTCACTAACCAGGCTCCAGTTCTTTGCTCATGAGTTTCCTAGATTCTGAGCTCTTTCAGGGGAGAAGTCATATCTTATTCATTTTTAATCCTCCTTGGGCCTTGAATAGAGCCAGGTGTATAGCAGTTCTCAGTGCATAATGCATGAGTGAATTAATGAATGAAGCCTCGGCTGGCAAAGACTGACACCTTCTGTTCCAGCATGTTAGGTTGGGTTGTAAGGATGCTGGAGGATTGAAACATTGGGATCCTGGTCTCCTTTAAGCCAATGCTGAACAAGGCTACCATTCTATGAGTCTTACCTGAGGTCTGATCCCTTGAGTCAGGAAAAGTGAAGTCACTCATTGGGTCACCACCAGATTAGAAGTGGAGACTGGAGGTGACAGGAGGGTGGTGTGAATGGTTAGCGGGTTGTTAGGTGGCCTTTTGAAAGTAGGCTGGGAAAGTATTGGGAAACAAGATGTTGTCCTTCACATGGAACAAACCTAGGGCTGGTAGCTAAGGACACATAGCAATTGGTTCTAGCCATTTGAAATTGGGGGTGTTAGGATCTTTGAAAACTTGGCTTCAATGATGATGTTTTTGTTTCTTATAACTCTTTACCTTTTGTTCTCTTTTACAGTTGTAAAGTATTTATTTATTTATTAAATTTAAATCCCACCCAGGCTCAGACATACTAAAGGAAATTGTGCTTGGTTCCAGAGCTACGCCCAGGGGCAGGTGGAGCCAGCGACAGAGCTGAACCATGTGTCTGGCTGTTCCCAGCCTCCCCCAACTCAGTCTTCACTTCACCAACCCTGCAGAGTCTGTCCCTTGTTTAATCAGGGACGATTGTGCCTGATTGTCCCCCTGTTCTGACTCCACAAAGCAAGGCCTAGACGAGAGGGAGTGTGAAGACACAGCTTCCCAAACCATCCTTTTCTTACCTTGGTCTGGGTGTTTGTCCGGAGGTGGAGGTGCAAGATGATTAAAGACAACCTTGAGTAGAAGCACACACACTCTATGTTAGTTTAACACCCTGTATACTGGGCAAGGTCAAGTAAAATGAACCTGTTGAGAAGTTCAGCTAGATTTCCTCTGGGCATCTGCACTGTCCAACAAAGGCAGCTGTGTTCAGAGATTGCACAGGTAAATTGTACACATATAGCAGCAACTCCCCAGTGTCTCAGTGTTGCCCTTACCTCTCCTTATCCTCAGACCTTTCGCCATCTCTGCATTGACCACAAACATGATTAGAAGAAGAATATGTGGGATACCCCAACTTGCAAGAGGGTCTGGAGCTGTTTGCTAAGAGACAGTTTGCAGTGGGGAGGAAAACCCAAGCATATAGGTTAAAAATATGGATCGACCTTCAAAAGATGAAGTTGTAAAAGGGAATTTGTTGTCATGAAAAAATCTTAAAAACAAAACAAAACAAAACCATGATTCCCTAAAACTCAACAAATATATTCCTAGGTATACACCCTGTAGAGAACTTTTTGCATATGTGTGTCAGGAGATTATTTTATATATATATATATATATATATATATATATATATATATATATGAATGTTCCTTGTTTTAATAACACATAAAAATATAAAAGATGGAAGTAACTCTTATGAGCAACACCAGGAGAATAGCTAAGTTGTAGTATGTTCATGCAATGAAATGCTATGCCACTGTGAAAATGAGTCATCTATAGCTACTTGTATCAACGAGGATAAATGTCACAAATCAAGTCTCAGAAGAATACATACTGTTTGAGCAATTTAATTTAAAGGCCAAATTGTACAAAATTAGACTAAATATTGTTCTTGAATGTATACATATATGATAAAATAAAAAAGCAAAACTAAGGAAGAATAAACACATTGTAACAGTGGGGCCTGGGAGTGAAGGGGATGGTGGGGCAGGGAGCAGAGTGCTTCAAAGAGCTGCTTTGAAGAGTCACTTTCTATTTCTTCTGGTGGCACATGAATTCCCTTTATTCTTATTCTTTAACTTGTGTTACAAATATTCAAGATTCTTTTGTTTGTATCCCATATTTACTGAACACAATTTTGAAGTAGCATTTTGCAAAATGGTAAGTTTGGTATGATTCCACTAAAAATATAAACACGATACAAATAATGCATTGAAAAAGGGTCAGGAGACAGGAGTTCTGAAGTGCTAGCTCTGGTTATTTCTGGGTAGTGGGATAATAAGTAATTATAATTTATTTTCTTCTTAATTAATATATATCTTATGACTTTTTTAAGTAAAAAAAAAAAAATCCAGGCTACACTACTTATTAGCATGTAAATTTAGGAAAATTAATCTCTCTCAGCTGAGTTTTCCCATTTGATCATTCATTCATTCATTAACCTACATCTAGTTGTTAAGAGAGCTCTGGTAGCATAGTGCCTAAGGCACTGTTCTGCTAATCAGAAAGTTGACGGTTCAAACCCACTAGCCACTCCTTGGAAGGAAGATGGGGCAATCTACTTCCATAGTGATACTGCCTCGGAAACCCAAGGAGGGGTGGCTATGAGTCAGGTCTGACTCCACAGCACAAAACAACAACAATAACAACAGCTGTTAAGTAGGAGTGGTGCGAATGATTACACATTGGACTATTGACCAAAAGGTTGAAGGTTCAAACCCACCCTGAAGCTCCTCACTAGACAAGCCTGGTGATCTGCTTCTGAAAGGTCACACAGCCTTGACCATCCTATGGAGCAGCTCTACTCTGCATACATGGGGTTGTCATGAGTCAGAATCAACTCCATGGCATCTAACAACAAGTTGCTACCTGCCAGGCCCTGTGCTAACATAGGAAGCAGGTAGATAAAGCACATAGTTTCATCTATGAAATGGAGTTAACAATCACCACCCACATCAGGTCACTGTTAGGATAAAGTGATAACCACTTGCACATACAGGTGGAGGTAGAGTGATCAGAAAGGGGGTTGCCACGCATGGCTCTCAACTCGCCCAGAGCAAAAGGTCAGTGGTAGATGCAGTGGAGGACATGAACAATCATCTAAAAGTATATGTTTGAGAAAAACTCTAGGGTGCCATCTGCTTTGTAAACAACTAGAACTCTGTGACAGGAAAAATCAATCCCTTAATGATAATTTTTTTTTTTTTTAATTTGAAATTTCACTTTTTTCTTCTTTTGGAAGTTTTCTTGAATTTAAAATGCCTAAGGGGCTCTGTGAAAAACCAAGCCCCTGCACTGCAGGTGAGAAAAGACACCTCCAGTCTGGATGCTTCATCCCTAGACAGGAAGCTCTGTGAAGTGTCAGCAACAATGTCACACAGGGGACGGTGCTATCCAGAAGCTTCAGTAGGGCTGGCAGCAAAAGCTGCTAAATGCTCCAGACCCTTCTCTACCATACTGTTTCTTCAACTGTCCATTTTGACCCTTTTTTTTCCCATCAAGGTTGCCCTTGAGAAATGAAAATGGGGCAAGAATTATTAAGGATAAGCACGGGCCTGGTCCTGTGCTAAAAGCAATATACTACTCACTGCATACTTGTTTCATCCCTATCAGGAAGGTATTTTTATTATACACTTTTTATAGATGCGAAAGCTGAAACAAAAAGAAGTTAGCTAACTTGGCTCAAAACATACAGCTAACAGATTGAAACTTGGATAAGCTGGCTCCAGAGCCCGTGCTGCTGAACATTCTCTTACTACACTGCCACACTGATGTGTTTTGGGGTGGAGCCAGAAGGAGCCTTTTCATCGACGGCACATAACAACAAGCGCTGGGGCAGAGTGGAGACATGAAGCAGCCCCCAGAGAATCAAATGTCCCATGCTCTCCTTCCTCCCCTTCTCCAGTGGCCATGGGGCTGATCACTCACCAGGGGTGGCAGTGGCGGGGGAGTCTTGCTCTGGGTGTTGACCTTCACGGGGCTCCATCGGCCCTTAGCTTTCTCCTTAACCTGCTTTTTGCTGCTCACCACTCCCATCCTGTTGGAAAGTAAACAGCAGATTGATGATGTGAGACAAGGAGGTGTTCAAATCTTCTGTACAGAAGAGCTCCCCTAGCCCCCTTCAAGGGGCCAATTAGAAGGATGGAGTGAAAGTGGGGGCAGTAAAGGCCTCAAAGTCAGAACACGGAGTTAGAGGGGTGAGGTGATCCAAACAACCATTTATCTTTTTTCTAGAGGAGGATGAAGTGCCCTAGCAAGGAGAGAAGACTGGAATTAGGACACAGAGATGATCTGACCTGAGGCAACTGCCAGGAACTGTTGGGAAGAATCCCAGTGCTGTGGGGACAGGAGCCTTGGCAGGGTGGCTATGTGGTGTTCTAGAGAGAATCTGGCCAGTGTAACTGGTTGCCTGGTTTTAGTCTTAATTTTGCTGGTGGCAGGGTTACTTGGGAGAGTCAGTCAGAGTCCACATGCAGTCCTTCCTAAAAGGTAAGGCCTTTGTTAGAGCATTTCAAGTTCTTTAGAGCTTAGATTTTCAGGTAAGGTGCTATAAATTCAAAGGAGAGTGACACAGGCATCTAAACCCTCTGTAGCTCCTCAATAATATCAAGGATTCTTCAGAGGTGAGAAAAATACAATAAAGATTTCTCTGGGGTACAGAATCTTAGGACAATAGATATGGGAAAGACTCTAGATATCGCTGCCATCATGACTATCATCATTACCACCATCATCATCACCTTCATCCCTGGAGCTGCTATTAGCTACAGTTTAGGAAATGCTTACTCTTTGTTAGGTACTTCACAAACTGTAACTGTTATAATCTAGTCAGTGTTGTTGTCAGGTGCTGTCGTGTTGGTTCTGATCATAGTGACTCTATACACAACAGAATGAAAAACTGCCTGGTACTGTGCAATCCTCACAGTTGTTGCCATTCTTGAATCCATTGTTGCAGCCACTGTGTCAATCCATCTCATTGAGGAGCTTCCTCTTTTTTGCTGAGCTTCTGCTTTACCAAACACAATGTCCTTCTCCAGCATCTGGTTTCTCCTGATACCATGTCCAAAGTAGAGAAGATAAAGTCTTGCCATTGTTACTTTCAAGGAGCAGTCTGGCTGTATCTCCCCCAAGATAAGCCTATTCATTCTTTTGGCAGTTCATGGTATAGTTAATATTTTATCAAAGCACCATAATTCAAATACATCAACTCTTTGTTAGTCTTCCTCATTCATTGTCCAACTTTCTCATGCATATGAGGCAATTGAAAATACCATGGCTGAGTCAGATGCACTTTAGTTCTCAAAGTGATACCTTTGCTTTTTAACACTTTATTTAATTTTGTTTTACGTTTTCCTTTACCCAACTTAATATGTGTCTACTCTCTAGTTAGTGGTTTACCCTCCCTTTCCTACCCACCTCTGGTAATCATTAAAGAATATTTCTTTTTTTTGTGAAACCCTTTTTTGACTTTTTATAGTAGTGGTCTCATACAATTTTGTCCTTTTATGATCGACTAATTTCACTCAGGATAATGGCCACTAAATTCATTCTTGCTATGAGATGTTTTGCAAATTGATCATTGTTCTTTAACAATGTGTAGTATTCCATTGTATGCGTGTACCATAATTTGTTGATCCATTCTTCTGTTGGTGGACATTTAAGTGGTGTTTGTTATTGTGAACAGTGCAGTGACAAATATGGGTGTGCCTATATCTGTTCATGTCATGGCTCTTCTTTTAGGATATATACTCAGCATTGGGATTGCTGGATCATATGGTATTTCTATTTCCAGCTTTTTAAGGAAGTGCCATACTGTTTACCACACTGGATGCACCATTTTACAGTTCCACCAGTGCTTTTCAACACTGTAAACAGATCTTTTGCAGCAGATTTGACCAATGCAATAAATCATATCTTTTGATTTCTTGACTGCTGCTCCCATGGGCATTGATTATGGATATAAGTAAAATGAAATCCTTGACAACTTCAATATTTTCTCTTATTGTAATGTTGCTTATTGGTCTAGTTGTGAGGATTTTTGTTTTCTTTACGTTGAAGTGTAATCCATACTGGAGGCTGTAGTCTTTGATCATCATCAGTAAGTACTCCAAAACTCTTCCCTTTAAGCAAGCAATGTTGTGTCATCTGCATATCACAGGTTGTTAATGAATCTTCCTCCAGACCTGATGCCACACTCTTCTTCATATAGTCCAGCTTGTCAGATTATTTGTTCAGCAGACAGATTGAATAAGTATGGTGAAAGGATACAACCCTGACCAACACTTTTAAACCACACAGTATTCCCTTTTTTCTGTTTGAAGGACTGCTTCTTGATTTATGTCCAGGTTTGTTATGAGCACATTTAAGTGTTCTGGAATTGCTATTCTTTGCAATGTTATCTATAATTTATTATGATCCACACAGTTGAATGCATTTGCATAGTCAAAAAACAAAACAAAACAAAACAAAAACCAAAAACAAACAAACAAACAAACAAACAAAAAAACAGAACAGGTAAACATCTCTCTGGTATTATTCTCTGCTTTCAGCTAAAATGTATCCAACATCAGCAAGATATCCCTCCTTCCAAATCCTCTTCCGAATCTAGCTTGAAATTCTGGCAGTTCACTGTCAGTGTACTATTGCAATAGTTTTTAAATTATCTTCAGGAAAATTTTACTTGTCTGTGGTATTCATTACATTGTTCAATAATTTCCATATTCTATTGGATCACCTTTTTTTGGAATGGGCACAAATATGGATCTCTTCTAGTTGGCCAGGTGCCTGTTTTCCAAATTTCTTGGCATAGCTGAGTGAGCATTTCCAGTGTTACATCCATTCGTGCTGACAATTAGCAAATAGAGGAGCACAGAACCCTGCTTATGTAGATAACATCCAAACAAAACAAAGAAAATGAAAATCATGGGCAAGTCACTCCAACATACAATCACCAATTAAATATAAACACAAAAATGTTACAATGTCTCAGAGACAATAGACCATCACAGTCCACATGAAGAAGCAAGATAAAGCAGTAGAAACAAGGGACCAGGATACAGACCCAGAACAGATCCCTGAAGAAGAAGCAACATTGGAATTCCCTGATAAGAAATTCAAAAGAATTATATTTAGGTACTTTCAATAGATTGAGAGACAGATCAAGGAAAACACTGACAAAATTGAGGAAAACACAGAGAGAACCCTAGAACAAATTTGAAAGATAATCCAAGAACAAAATGACAAAATAAATGAAAAATTAGAAAAATTAGAAATTACAAAATCTGTAGATAGAAATCCAAAAGATGAATACTAAATTTTCAGAAATAGATAACACATTGAACAGGCAAAGGAGTAGAATAGAAACAATGGAAGACAGAATTAATGAGATTGAAGACAAATACCTCAATACTTCTTTGGAAAAGGGTCAATCAGAAAAAGATAAAAACAAAATGAAGAAAGCCTAAAGATCATGTGGGATACCATCAAAAGGAATAACGTATGTGTAATTGGAATTCCAGAACAGGAAGAGACAAATAAAACCACAGAAAAAATTGTTGAAGATTTGTTGGAAGAGAGTTTCCCTGGTATGATGAAAAATGAGAAAATATCCATTCAAGAAGTCCAATGAACCCCAAACAGGATAGACCCCAGAAGTAAATCACCAATACATATCATCATCAAACTCACCAAAACCAAAGACAAAGAAAATCCTGAAAGCAGCACGGGAAAAACAAAAAGTTACCTACAAGGGGCAACCAGTAAGACTAATTTTGGATTTTTTGCCAGAAACCATGCAGGTGAAAAGACAATGGGTTGGTATATATATAGAACCCTGAATGAGAAAAGTTTCCAACCAAGAATTATATACCCAGAAAAATTGTCCCTCAAATATGATGGTGAAATTAAGACATTTCCAGATAAGCAGAAATTAATGGAATTTATTAAAACCAGACCAAACTTATAAAAGATGCTAAAGGGAGTCCTCTGGACAGAGAATCAACAACAGCAAACAACAACCAGCCATTAACACATATGATGACATAACTCAGAAACCAATCCAGTTATGAACTTATCCAAGGTAAATAAGCCTCAAACTAAATCAAACTCACTGCTGTCAAGTCGGACCTGATTCTTAGCAATCCATCCTTGGGTTTCCGAAGTGATATCACTACAGAAGCAGATTGGCCAATCTTCCTTTTGAGGTGTGGCTGCTGGGTTTGAACCACTAATCTTCTGGTTAGCAGTCAAATGGCTTAGGAATTCTGCCACCAGAGATTGTAAACAGGGAACCAGAGACACCAATTGACAAATGACAACAACTACAAACCAAAAAGAGGGAAAAAAATTGTGTAGTTACACAACTTCTAAATGGTAGGGAAGTAAAGACAACTGCAAGATAAAATGGACTGTTCTAAACTTGGGAAGAAAATTATAAATCACAGGGTAACCTAAAAGAAAAATGATAAATCTTCACATCAAAATAAAAAAAGAAGACCAGCACACATATGTAGCAAATACTAAAAGAATAGCAACAAAGGAAGTGATAATATGATTCATAAATAAAATGAGCTCATCACAGAAAATTATAGGGAACAAAGAAATCAGCAATACCATGACAAAGCACATAACAAAATGACAGCAACAAATTCATACTTGTTGATAATTACACTGAATGTCAATGCATTAAATGCACCACTCAAAAGACAGAGAGTTGCAGACTGGATAAGAAAACATAACCCATCAATATGCTGTCTACAAGAGACACACCTTAGACAGGAAGATAAAAATAGACTAAAAATCAAAGGTTGGAAAAAGATGTACGAAGCAAATGGTAACTATTTATGGCAGGAGTGGCAATATTAATTTCTGATACAATTGACTTTAAGACAAAAACCACCATAAGAGACAAGGAAGGACATTCTATAATGATTAAAGGGTCAATTGAACAAGAGGACATAACAACAATAAATATCTATGTACCCAATGAAAGAGCCCCAAAATACATAAATCAGACTTTAACAGAATTGAAAAGACAAATAGTAGACTCCACAGTCATAGTAGGAGATTTTAATACACCACTTTAAACTATGGTATGTACACACAATGGAATACTATGCAACACTAAAGAATAATGTACAATCTGCCAAACACCACACAACATAGATGAACTTGGAGGACATTACAGTGAGTGAAATAAGTCAATCACAGAAGGACAAATATAGCATTAGTTCATGATTGTGAAAAATCAAGGAAAGGTTTATATATGGAAAGAACCTTTTCTTTGTTGATTACTAGGGGTGGGAGGAGCTCTGGTAGCATAGTGCCTAAGGCACTTGACTGCTCACCAGAAGGCTGGCGGTTCAAACCCACCAGCCACTCCTCAGAAGGAAGGT
>NW_006921640.1:1296983-1307757 GCF_000298275.1 Orycteropus afer afer
GAAACCCAAGGAGGGGTCGCTATGAGTTGGGGCTGACTTGACGGCAAACAACAACAACAACAACAGGGGTGGGGGGGGAGGGAACACCGCAAAAAAAAAAGCATTGACCCATGTCACTTTAGTTTTGGGTATTTCACTGTGCATAAATTATATTCCAATAAAATATATTTGAAAATAAATGAACAAAAGGATTATTTGAGCAAAAATTTTATCTATCTATCTATCTATCTATCTATCTATCTATCTATCTATCTTGGTGGCATAGCTCCCAGCATCACAGCCACCTGCAAGCTACCACAGTTTGACAAACTGACAGATGAGTTGTAGAAAATAAGTATAAGTAGGCATTATTATTGTTCCAGGACTGAGGTTTGAGGTGTTAAATAACTTGTTCATGATCAAACAATTAGGCAGTGGCAGAACCAGATCTGGGGTCTAGTAAGACTGACCTTAGAGTCCCTACACTCCATTACCTTACAGCTAGCCCATCCCCAGGATTGATAAATTTATGAAGAAAGAGGGAAGAACTTGAATCACTACTTTGCACGAAAGGCAATGTTGTCTGTTAATGGTGATTTTCTTTGGATATATACACCACATTTCACTGATTCTAAGATGCACCTGTTTTCACATTTTAGCATCTCTGAAACTGGGATGTCTCATAATAGTTGGTGATTCACAATGTAATTGACAGCATCTTCTCTTTTTACTGATACATGCTAGTCATTGAAGCCATCCAGTAAGTGTTGTCTTAGGTTCAATGAAATACAGTAATGTGTTTTATCCAGAAAGTTTACAGTGCATACCTCATATCATTTCTCTTCAAACTATCTTGAAAAAAAGAAAAGTCTTATAATAGGTTTGAATGTAGGACAGAGAACGAAAGCAACAAATAATTCACAAGCATATTTTGAGTATGCTTTGTGTATAGAACATATAATACTTTATGTTTGTAAAGAACAATACTTTTTATACTTATGTAGCTCTTTCATGTTAGTTTAAATAGATTTATTACTAGATAAACTTTGGTGCCAAACTTCAAGCACTATTTCAATTTTCAGAGCCTTTTGCATTTCAGAATTTTGGGTAAGGGATTATAGGCCTGTATTAGGAATGGTTACTGAAGTTTATTGTTTTACCTGCTGCTGAGTCAGCCCCCAACTCATGGTGACCCTATGGACAAGTGAATGAAACACTGCCTTGTCCTGCACCATCCCAGGATTGATTGATTGGTTGCAGATGGACCCGTTGTGATCCATAAGGTTTTCATTAACATTTTGGGGAGTAGATCACAAGGCATTTCTTCCTAGTCCATCTTAGTCTGGAAGTTCTGCTGATACCCATTCATCACCATAGCAAGACACAAGCCTCCACTGACAGACAGCTGGTGACTGACATGGGGTGCTTTGGCTGGGAATCAAACCCAGGTCTTCTGCATGGAATGTAAGAATTCTATTTTTAAAAAGTACCTATTTTTTAAAAAAATAATCCATTGCCATTGAGTTGATTCTGACTCATTGTGGTCTTGTAGGACAGAGTGGAACTGCTCCAAAGCATTTCCAAGGTATAAATCTTTACGGAAGCACACTGCTACATCTTTCTTCAGCTGAGCAACTGGTGGGTTTGAAGCGCCAACCTTTTGGTTAGCAGCCAAACACTGTGCCACCAGGGCTTCTACTGCCTAATTAGTATCTATAATATGAAAACTTGTTCTCCTTTAATTTTTGGTGTAATGAATTACGTTGATAAAATTACTCATATTGGAAGATTCTTGTGTTTCTGGAATAAAAGTTATTTGAATACAGTGTATTATTCTTTTGACCCAAGGAGGGATCCTATTTGCTAATATTTTATTTAGCATTAGAATGTATATTTCCAAGTGAAATTTGTCTGTGACGTGTTAGCATTAAAATGATGCTGGCTTTAGAACAGAATTTCAAATTCTCAAGGACTCCAGACTTTCTGTAGCCATGGAGGACAGATAAACTCCTGAAACTATTGTCCTGAGATAGTCTTTAAACTTTAAACCAAAAATATCCCCTGAAGTCATCTTAAAACCAAGCAGCTGTTGTTATGTACCATGGAGTTGGAACTGACTCAAAGCGACTCCTCCTTGGGTTTCCGAGGCAGTATCACTATGGAAGTGGATTGCCCAACCTTCCTTCGGAGGAGTGGCTGGTGGGTTTGAACCACCAGCATTCTGGTTAGCAGTCAAGTGCCTTAGGCACTATGCTACCAGAGCTCCTTAAAACCAAGCAGTAGTTTAGCTTAAAAAGTAAAAGGACTACTTTGAGCAGTATGCTCTTGTAAGAACAATCTATATGAGATCAAAGTGACAATAATAACTTGAAAGATTAGATAGGAATGAAACCAATGAGTTTTTGTTAATGAGGGAGGAACAACTCAGAAAAGGAAGACGAGACTGGTCGCACAACTCAGAGTATAATCAATGTCACTAAATGGTGTATGTAGAAACTGTTGAACTGGTGTATGTTTTGCTGTGCATGTATTCAACAACAACAAAAAAGTAAATAAACTTTAGCAAAAAAAAGAATCTGATGAAAAAAAAGATGATGCTAGCTTCCTAAAATACATTGGGGAGATCTCTTATTTCTACGGTCTTGAACAATTTAATAACATTGGAATTTTCTGTTCTTTAAAGTCTAGATAGAACTCAGCCATTAAATAATTTGTTCCTGGGGTTCTTTTAAATAGTAGATCTTTAAGGACACTTTCAATTTCTTCTATGGAAATTGATCTATTTATATTTTTTCTTCTCCTTGTATCCATTTGGATGATTTATAGAATTTATAGGAGATTTTCAATTTCCTCTACAATTTCCAATTTGTTGTCATACGTTTTTATGTAGTATTATCTTGTAATTACTTTAATTTCTTTTCTTTATAGATTGACTTTGTGATTCCTAATATAAATTGTACTTTCCATTATAATCACAATTTTAATTAGATAAAATACTTTAATGTTCACATGACTAAAGTCTGAACTTAGCTTTAAGATTATGAAAAAGAAGACTACTCAAGACAGTATGAAATTGGAAAAGAAATAAACAAATAGTGGAACAGAATAGTGAGCATGCAAACAAATTCCACTATATGTGGGAAATGCATAGATGACAAATGTGGTATTTTAATTCAGTGGAGAATTGATGGTTTATTTTAATAAGTGGTATTGGAGAAATAGTTATCTACCTAGAAGAAAATATAATTGACCTTACCTCACACCATATTAAAAAATAAATTACAAATGTATTAAAGAAAGAATATTAAAAGCATTTAAAAAATGATTGTAAGAAGTTTAGGAAACTATATATACACTATACATATCCATATAACTACCCATATAACAAAGATAAAATGGCCAAAAGCTAAGAGAGAAAAAAGACATGTCTGTATTAAAAACGAAAACCAAACCCACTGCCAAAAGTCAATTCTCACTCACAGTGACCCCCATTGGATTTCTGAAATGGGGGACCTTTACAGAAGTACACTGCCCAGTCTTGCTTCAGTGGAGTGGCTGGTGGTTTTGAACCACCAACCTCTTGTTAGCAGTCAGATACCTTAGGCACTGTGCTACCAGAGTTCCTATATCTGTATTATTGTTGTTGTTGTTGTCCTTGTTAGGTGCTGTCGAATCAGACTCTATTCATAGCAACCCCTCCTTGGGTTTCCACAGCAGTATCACTACGGACATAGATTGCCCAACCTTCCTTCTGAGGAGTGGCTGGTGGGTTTGAACTGCCAGCCTTCTGGTTAGCAGTCAAGTGCCTTAAGCACTACACTACCAGAGCTCCATTAAAACTATTGCATGGTAAAAAAACCAATCATAAGGTCAATAGATAAGCAATAGACTGGGGAAAACATTTGCAAAGATATGGCAAACCAATATCTATATATGCAGAGCCAATGAAAATTGATAAGAAGTATGGGTCGAGCTTGAAAAGATAATCCACTCAGTAGAAAAATGGGTAAAGATTATAAATAGGCAGTTCACCCAACTCAAATCTAAATAGCTAAATAAACTTATGAAAAATGTTAAAATTTCCTAATAGCTGAAAAATGCAAAAAAAAAAAAGCTAAAAAGAGCCCTGATAATTAAGTGTTCAGCTACTAATCAAAAGGTTTGTGATTCCAACCCACCAGCTGATACATGGCAGATAGATGAGTCAGTCTGCTTCTGTAAAGATTACAGCCTTGGAAACCCAATAGGGTGGTTCTACTCTGTTCTGCAGGGTTGTTACTACATCAGTAAGATTGGGAAAATATAAAAAAGAAAGATAATACAAATTACTGCTGGTAAAGCAAAGAAAAAGTGTGTTTTCCTGCGTTTCTGGTTGAAAATTATTTATTGTTCTTTCATTTGTTTTTCCTTTTCTAGAATATAATCTCCATGATGGCTGAGGACTTTGCTCTTTTTGTTTTTCCCTGCTGTTGAACCCAAATTCCTAAAACAGTGTTAGGAACAGTGTAAGTGCTTAATAAATATTTATTGGATCAACAAGATATGAAATATGATAGTGTTTTTGGAAAGCAATAGAATATGAAATTCTATTAAAATAAAAAAAATTACACACACCTTTTAATTTTATGATTCCACTTCTGGGAATCTCTGGCAGTAATAAAACACCATTACAAGAGAATATATGAAATATAAAAATGCTTATGTTAGCAATAGTTGTAGCAGAAACTGGAAAACAGTATAATTTCCTACCAATCAGTGAATGGTTGAATAAATCTATTCTATAAAAGTCTCTAAAATATTATAGAACTGTTAAACAGAATGTGCCGGCTCATTACCAGTGAGACTGAGAGGAATTTCTACAACAGGCTAGGGCTAGGGCTAGGGCTAGGGTTAGGGCTAGGGTTAGGGTTAGGGTTAAAAAATTTACATGAGAAATGTTCGTTATGTGGGTATGTTTGTATATGATTATATGAACACTTAAAAGTGGTTTGGGAGGGTGAACACCAGGTTGTTTACTTTGGTTATTCATGAGGGCAGTAAGAGGCAGAAAAGAAATGGAACTAGTGGGGGTGGTAAGGAAAAAGTAAACTTTAAAAATTGTGTATGTGTGTTTAAATGCAAAGCAGTGCTCAGAAAAGGTATTTCCTAAAATGTTAATATAGTTATCTTGTGGGTGAAAGGCTATCAGATGACTTGAACTTTCTTTCTCATAATTTCATATATTTCTGGAATTTTTTAATAGTAAGCATACACTATGGGTACCATAAGAAAAATAGAAAAAGAATGTGAATGACTTGCCTGGCAGCACAGGGGTCATCAGATGTGGAGCCAGGTCTTGAGAATGCCCTTAGAGGGCTGGCCCAGGCTGCCTGAGCCTCAGACATTTCCTGACCTCTTCCAGCCTCCTTGGCTCAAGGAAGGGTTGGTAAGGAGCAGCTGCAGAGTTTCTTTATTGAGCCCCCCGTGCCTAATGACCAACTCTATTCCTTGCTCAACCCAGTCAGCCTTATTGCCTCCAATTTTTAAGGTCCTGGGTAAATACTTATGTCCACTTAAGTAACTTCATTGAGCGTTTAAGTAACATTACAGAAAGTAAAATCTCTAAAATTACATCACCCACTACTTACACTTCCTTGTTCTTCGACTCCTTAGCAGTATATACACAGATGATTTTCCATGGGTTTTAAAAATACTTAATCTCTAAGGATCCCACTACTCAGTGGTTCTGACTGGACAATAGAGTTTCTTAGGTGGCCACGTGACAACAAGAGCTGTGCCTGGGGCTTGGGCTGCTGCCCCTCTGAGATAGTTTAGCAGTTTCATGTTGGGTGGAGCCAGGAAGTGCAGAAGTCCATGCAAAAGCAAAGTGCCACCGAGGCCCAGGCCAAGGGCCTCTGTGTTGCCTTGCTATATTGAGCAGATACTGGCCTCCTTTCCAGTGGTGAAAGATGGAAGGGAGTGAGTGTGTGTATTTGTGTGTGTGCACATGTAAGATAGAAAGAGCACTTGTGGGTGTGTTCATGATGTGTGTGAGTTTGTAAGCATGTGTGTGAGAGAGAATATACTTGTGTGCATTCTAATGTCTCTCTCTCTGTGTGTGTGTGTAGTGGGGAAGCTGTTGTTGCTAGATGCTGTGGAGTTGATTTTGACTAAAATTGATGCCATGTGACAAAGTAGAACTTCCCCCTAGGAGTTTTTGGCCTATAATTTTTACTGGACCAGGTCAGCTGGGAGCTGCTGGTGGCTTCGAATGGCTAGATTTTTGGTTAGCAGTGGAGTGCTTAACTATTGTTCCACCAGGGCTCTATCAGTGGAGGAGTTAGTGAGGGGAGGGAAGGTGGGGGAGGGGAGTTCTGTTTGTTTATTTGAAAGGGCTTAGATCACACAGGCAGGGGAGATGTTCAAAGCCTGAAACCCAGTCTTGGCCAAACAGGGAATGTGGCTGAGGCAGCAACTAAAAACAGAAAAACTAGAAACCCTTTAATTAACCTAGCATTTCACAGGCTGAGAAGAACTTGACATCTATCAGCCCTTTGATGTTCACAGTAACATCTATAGGTTGCTTATAATTATCCTAATTTTACAACTGAAGAAGGTAGATTAGGTTGCTTGCTGAGGTCATTCTGAAGGTATAAGAGCCTGCTAGAACCTAAGAATTCCAAGTCCAGGGCCACAGCTGTCCTTGTGGAGGGCAGAGAGGGTGTTTGTATGGTCTCATTCTGCCCAAGGCAGGTACACAGCCTTCAGCCCACAGTTAAGGTTTAGTTTATGCTGTTCTGTCCTCTGAGGGGGTGCCACCTGCTTCTGAAGCCCTTCCACTCAGAGCAGGAAACTCAAGTAGAGCTGCTGGCCTGGGAGATCCGGGAGCTTGTACCACTCTGGACTTGTGGGCAGACTAGGCAGTGCTCTCCCTCCTCCTCAGTCCAGTGGGTGTAGTGTGTGTGTGTGTGTGTGTGAAGTGTTCCAAGAACCTGGGTTCAAAATCAAATCACTAACTGAACTGGGCAAATCACTTAATCTCTTTGAATCCCAATCTCCTTACCTGGAAGATAAGGAGGTATGGAATGGTTCCTGTTTGGTGCATAATGCATTCCTAGAAAAGCATACGCAAAGGTGAATGCCAAACAGCCAAGCTATTGACTTCCCTGTTTGGAGTGAGGGGATTGGTGTTCTGCTTCAGCCGAATTAGGTGTTACAGGATCCTCAGTATCATCTTGCCTGTTTGGTAAATCTTTACAGTATATTTTCAGCCTTTCCCAGATGTATTTTAATTATGTACTTCTCCCATTACCATGGGCTTAATTCCAACGACTATCTGACTATTTGTGTAAAAGAAGTGGAAAATGAATGAAAATATTAAAACAATGTGTAAACACCGCTACCAGACTGCCAAGACTGGAACAGTTGGCAGATGAGCAGCACCACCATGAAATGACAGGAAATGTTCATTTGCCAGCTAATGTTTTTAAGTGCAAATTCAGCATATGGAAAATGTTTTTTGGATATTGTACATGTAATGTACAAACATATTTTTTAAAAAACAAGCTAGTTGCTGTTGAGTCAATTCTGACTTGTGGTGGCTTGCATATGTCAGAACAGAACTGCTCCACAGGTTTTGGATGGCTGCAATCTTTCAGGAGTAGATCTCCAGGCCTTTCTTCTGAGTCACCTCGGGGTAGACTCAAACTGCCAACCTTTTAGTTAGTAGCCAAGTGCTTAAATGTGCCACCCAGGGGCTTTGTTTAAGTACCTAGCTTTTATATAAGTCAAAAGGAGCTCTGGTGGTGTAGTGGTTAAGGCATTTGGCTGTTAACCTAAAGGTCAACGGTTCAAACCCACCAAACACTCCACAGAAGAGAGATAGGGCAATCTGCTTCTGTAAAGATTTATAGTCTTGGAAACCTAATGTCGGATCAACTCCATGGCAGTGAGTTTTTTTTTTTTTAAAAATATCTATATCTATCTATATAAATGGGAGCTCTGGTGGCTAAGTGCCTAAGGGACTTGACTGCTAACCAGAAGGCTGGTGGTTCAAACCCACCAGCCACTCCTTGGAAAGAAGATGGGGCAATCTACTTTCGTAGTGTTACTGCCTCGGAAACCCAAGGAGAGGTCGCTATGAGTTGGGTCTGACTCGATGGCACATAACAACAACAACCCTTTATACAAACAATTCTCACATATTAATATATGCATATATAGCTTTTGAAATGAAGAAACAACTTCCTTTTCTGTGGTAACTAGCATTGCTAGTTTACAAAAGCTTTTTTCCCACAGTGTATCTCAGAAGCCTCAAAACAATCCTGTGATCCGTCATCATCATCAACAGAGAGGAGACCAAAGAAAGGGACAGAGAAACTTTGAAACATGGAACTGGGATTTCAGTCATGTCCCTGACTTCAAAGCCTTGTCCCTTTTCACTGAGGCTAACAAAGAATCCTACCCCAGATACATACATAGCTCTCTGTTTTCATGACTTGAATCTCTTTAAAAGTACTATCCATCATTCATTCCTTTTGAGTCCTTTCTCCAATATTTATTAAGCACAAACCAGAAATGAAATTTATATTTAAAAGAAGAAGGGTGCTGCAGAGCAGCAGCTTCTGCCAGTTTTGAGGGTATGGGAAAACACTTGGACTGAAAAAGGTGGCTCTATTTTATGCTTTTGTTTGCATGAAATTTGAAAAGGTTGAAGACAGAAAAAGAAGGGGGGAAAAAAAAAGCCTTAGGTCTTTGACACTCCTGGGTTAATTGAAAGTACTGAGTGGATCTAGAGACGTGGATATCCAGCTGGAGATTTAGAATTAACTTACAAAACCTTTTGCTGTAGGGTTCATCACACGAAAACATGAATGATTGCCGCAACAGGGCTTTGCACTCTCTCCTGCTCGAGGCTAGGTAAGCACTATGCTGTGTGTCTCATGTGTATCTAGTTCTAATAACAAACTAATTTCTTCCTATTTTATAGATGAAGAAACTGAGGTTCAGTGAGATTAAAGGACTTTCCCAAGACCACACAGAGCTGATAGTCTAAAACTAATTCAATTGGCTCTGAAGTGTGATTGATTCTACTGACTCCCAAAGTATGAGCTAATGAAAACATAGCATTTGTGGTGACATCTGTGAAGAATGTGAAATGACCCCAAAATTAGACATAAGTGATAAATAAGCAAAAATGAAATGGAACAGCAAGATTTTAGAACAGGATAAGGGTCTTAGAGATTTTCAAGTGATTCAGGTATTTCTTATGACTGTCATAATTCTTATACTGGACCGCTTGCATGATCTCTGGGCCAAGCAAACTTATCTTAGTGAGCAACCTTACTGAAAGATGTTGAGTGACAGATTGATCTCACATGGAGGAAGATCTATGGTGGTCTGCTATCTTCAGCCTTTCTGGGTCACTCTTACCAGCAATTTGTATGTAGACATACAAGAAACCCACTTTGTACATAAACACACAAGTAAGTTAAAATTAAAAAGACAAAAAATTATTTAGCATGCAAACAATAAATCAAAAGAGAGTTATAGATAGATAATGTTAATATATGAAACAGAGTAGACTTTGAAAGAAGAAATATTAACAGGAATAGAGAGGAACACTTCATAATGATAAGGGGTCAATTTGTCAAGAGGAAATAATAATCTTAGATGTGTATGCACCCAACCACAGAACATCAAAATGTGTGAAGGTGAAATGGATAGAAATGAAAAGAGAAACACTTCAACACTTCTCTTTGAGTAATTGATAGAACAAATGTGTCCATTTCCTAAATCAGGAAGGATATAGAAGACATGAAAAATATTATCAACTAACTTGATCTAACTGACATTTTAGAACATTCCACCAAACAATACATTAATTTCAAATGCCCATTGAGCATTTACCAAGACAGAATACATTCTGGCCCATAAAACAAATCCAGATAGAATTAAATGAAAAGTCAATAAGAGACAAACATCTGTAAAATCTTCAAATATTTGTAAATTAAGCAACACTGTTCTAAATAATCCAAAGATCAAAGAAATAATCACAAGGGAAATTGGAAAATACTTGGAACTAAGTAAAAACTACCATCTATATCTACATCTATATCTATATATAAATAAAACCAAACCAAACTCACTGCCGCCAAGTTGGATCTGATTCATAGCGACCTCTCCTTGGGTTTTCAAGGTGTTGCAACTATAGAAGTAGATTGCCCAATCTTCCATTTGAGGAGTGGCTGGTGGGTTTGAACCACGAATCTTCTGGGTAGCAGTCAAATGCCTTAGGCACTATGCCACCAGAGATCATACACACACACACACACACACACACATACACACACATAGTATGTATATATGTAAATATGTGTGTGTATATACATATAGTATGTATATGTGTGTGTATATATACATATATATAGTATGTGTGTGTGTGTGTGTATGTATAGACACACATATATATTATATTTTAAACCCACTGCCAACAAGTCGGTTCTGACACACAGAGACCCTATAGTGACAGTGCAGTGGTTAAAGCATTGGGCTGCTAACCAAAAGGTCGGCAGTTCAAACCCACCAGCTGCTCTGTGGGATTTATGAGTCAGTCTGCTTCTGTAAAGGCACACAGTCTTGGAAACTATGGGGTGATTTTATTCTGTCCTATAGGGTCACTATGATACATATTGTTGTTGTTGTAGTTGTTGTGAGCCATTGAGTTGGACCTGACTCATAGCGACCCCTCCTTGGGTTTCCGAGGCAGTATCACTACAGAAGTAGATTGCCCCATCTTCCTTCTGAGGAGTGGCTG
>NW_006921640.1:1308162-1311466 GCF_000298275.1 Orycteropus afer afer
TATCTATAGAAAGTATCAGGGAGCTCTGGTAGTGTAGTGCCTAAGGGACTTGACTGCTAACCAGAAGGCTGGTGGTTCAAACCCACCAGCCACTCCTCTGAAGGAAGGTTGGGCAATCTACTTCTGCAGTGATACTGCCTTGGAAACCCAAGGAGGGGTCGTGATGAGTCGGGTCCGAGTTGACGGCACATTACAACAACAACAACATAGAAAGCATCAAGAATGTCATACACAAAGAAAGCAAAAGGTCATCAAAAAGACAGGAAAGGGAGAAAAGACCATAATGGATGTCAGAAGAGACTCTGAAACTTGCTATTAAATGTAGAGTAGCTAAAGCAAATGGAAGAAATGATGAAATAAGAGAGCTGAACAGAAGATTTCAAAGGGTGGCTCACATAGACAAAGTATTATAATGAACTGTGCAGAGACCTAGAATTAGAAAACCAAAAGGGAAGTAACTATCAAATTGTATAAAAAGTAAGACTCTATGTCTACAAGAAATGCACTTTATAGATAAACACAAATAAGTTAGAAGTAAAAAGACAGAAAATTATATAGCATGCAAAAAATAAATCAAAAGAAAGTTTGGATAGTGTTAGTATATGAAACTGAGTAGATTTTGAAAGAAAGTCTACTTGCCATTTCTCAAGCTGAAAGAATTGGAAAAAAACAAACTCAAGCCTTGAGTTGCAATATTAAAGGATTCTATGGGAAAAATATTGAATGATTCAGGAAGCATCAAAAGAAGATGGAAGGAATACACAGAGTCACTATCAAAATGAATTGGTTGATGTTCATTCATTTCAGGAGGTAGCATGGGCTTAAGAACCTATGGTAAGAATGAAGAAGTACAAGTTGTACTGAAGGAATTGGCAAGACACAAGGTTCCAGGAATTGGCATAATAGCCATTGAGATGTTATAACAAATGGATGCAGCACTCAAAGCACTCACTTGTTTATAACAAGAAATTTGGAAGACAGCTACCTGGCCAACTGACTGGAAGAGATCCATATTTGTGCACATTCCAAAGAAAGATGATCTAACAGAATGCAGAGGTTATCGAACAATGTCATTAATATGACACACAAGTAAAATTTTGCTGAAGATTTCTCATAAATGTTTGTAGCAGTATATGGATGAAGAACTTCCAGAAAATCAAGCTGGATTCAGAAAAGCATGCAGAATGAGAGATACCATTACTAATGTCAGATGGATCTTGGCTGAAAGCAAAGAATACCAGCAAGATGTTTACCTGTGTTTTATTGAGTATGCAAGGCACTGGATTTTTGGATCATAACAAATTATAGATAACATTGCAAGGAATGGAATTCAAGAACACTTAATTACCTTCATGAGGAACCTGCACATAGACCAAGAGGCTGTCATTTGAACAGAAGAGGGGAATACTGCATGATTTAAAATCAGGAAGAGTGGGTGGCAGGGTTGTATCCTTTCATCATACTTACTCAATCTGTATGCTGAGCAAATAATTCAAGAAGCTGGACAATATGAAGAAGAATGTGGCATCAGGATTGGCGTAAGAACAATTAATAACATGAGATTATGCCGATGACACAACCTTGCCTGCTGAAGGCAAAAATAACTTGAAGCACTTACTGATGAAGATCAAAGACTACAGCCTTCAGTATGGATTATATTTCAACATGAAAACAAAAATCCTCACAACTACAGACTTCTGGTAAGGTGGTGAAATAGGCAGACAAGCTACACAGACCCTTTTCAACAAAGAAAAGAGAAAGCAATTGACAGAGATACAGAAGATAATCCTGGAGCCCTGAGCTTTGAAAGGAAGTATACAGAAGTTGATTAGGCACCAACAAGTGGAAAAACCTGAATGATAACAGTGAGTACAGAAATGGGCAGAGCTGTGGACTATTAGCTACTCTGACAGCACCAAGAGCCTGAATATTTCCAAGTGGTGTGGGGACCTGAGAATTGACCTAAGGATCAGCCCTGGTCACCGGGCTACAGGGATGACTGTGCTGGTGGTCTTTGAGTAAGAAGGGAAACAGCAAGGAGGGAGACAACATGAGCTTTGGACTCTCAGCAGTCCAAAGGGTGCAGCCATTTTGATTGTTTGCAAGGAGCAGCCATCTTGGATATTTAAGGTGACAACATTCCCATTCAGATTCCAGGGACCTAAGAATAGGCTTCATTTGCCAAGGATGGCAAGGACATATGGGAGGCTGACAATGGAAAAGGAGACAGGTAGTGAGTGTATAAGTGCTCTCAAGTAGTGAACAGAGGAGCACAGAACTATGCTTACGTAGATAACATCCAAAGAAAACAAAAATCGTAGGCAAGTCACTCCAACATACAATCACCAAATAAATATAAACACAAAAATGTAACAATGTCCCAGAGATAACAGAGCATTACAGTCCACACAAAGAAGCAAAATAAAGCAATAGAAACAAGGGAGCAGAATACAGGCCCAGAACACATTCTGTAATGAATGGAAGAAGCAGCACTGGAACTCCCTGATAAGGAATTCAAAAGAACTGTATTTAGGTATCTTCAACGGATTGAAAGACAGATCAAGGAAAACACTGACAAAATCAAAGAAAACATGGAGAAAGCCTAGAACAATTTCGAAAGACAATACAAGAACAAAATGACAAAAATAAATGAAAAATTAGAAATGATACAAAATCTATGTACAGAAATCCAGAAGATTAATACTAAATTTTCAGAAATAGATAACACATTGAACAGGCAAAGGAGTAGAATTGAATCAATGGAAGACAGAATTAGTGAAATTGAAGACAAATACCTTAATACTTCTCTGGAAAGGCATCAATCAGAAAAAAGATCAAAACAAGATGAAGAAAGCCTAAGGATCATGTGGGATATCATCAAAAAGAATAACCTCCATGAAATCAGAATTCTAGAACAGGAAGACACAAATAAAACCACAAAGAAAATTAATGAAGATTTGGTGGAAGAGAGTTTCCCTGGTATGATGAAAGATGAGAATATATCCATTCAAGAACTCTAATGAACCACAAACAAGATAGACCCCAAAAGCAAATCACTAAGACATATCATCATCAAACTCACCAAAACCAAAGACAAAGAAAGAATCCTGAAAGCAGTGTGGGAAAAACTAAAATTTACCTACAAGGGGCAACCAGTAAGACTAAGCTCAGATTTTTTTTGGCAGAAACCATGCAGGTGAGAAGACATTGGGATGGTTTATATAAAACCCTGAAAGAAAATATTTCCAACCAAGAATCATATACCCAGCAAAATTGTCCCTCAAATATGATGGTGAAATTAGGA
>NW_006921640.1:1312035-1345958 GCF_000298275.1 Orycteropus afer afer
ACAAAATGACAGCAACAAATTCATACTTGTTGATAATTACACTGCCAAAAGAGTAAAAAGAGAACCTACAGATTGGGAAAAAATATTCGGCAATGACGTATCTGACAAGGAACTTATCTCTAAAATTTATAGAAAACTCCAATACCTCAATGACAAAAAGATTAACAATCCAATTAAGAAATGGGCAGAAAACATGAATAGATGCTTCACCAAAGATTATATTCAGGAGCCAGCAAATATTTGAAACAATGCTCACCATCATTAGCCATCAGAGAGGTGCAAATCAGAACAATAATGAGATACAATCTTACCTCACCACTGATGGCAGAGTTCAACAAAACAGCAGGTAGCAAATGCTGGTGATGATGTGGAGGGTTTGGGACTCTTGTGCTCTGCTGGTGGTACTGTAAGATGATGCAACCACTGTGGAAAGCAGTATGGTGATTCCTTGGAGGGTTGGAATTGGAAATGCCATTTGGCCCAGCAATCCCATTGCTGGATATATATCCTAGAGAAGTGAGGGCCAGGACAAGAGCAGATGTGTGCACACCCGTGTTCATTGTGGCACTATTTGCCTTGGCAAAAGGATGGAAACAACCTACATTCCCATCAACAGAAGAATGGATAGCTAAACTATGGTACATACACATTGGAATACTATGCAATACTAAAGAAAAGAATAATGTAGAATCTGCAAAACACTATGTAACATGGATAAACTTGGAGGACATGCTGAATGAAATAAGACAATCACAGAAGGATATTGTATTGGTTCAGTATTGTAAAGAGTCAGGGAAGGGTTTATATATGGAAGGAGGCTTTCTTTGTTGGTTATCAAGGATGGGAGGAGTGGAGGGAACACTGAAAAAAAAAATGCTTTGACCCATGTCACTTTAGTTCTGTGTATTTCACTGTACATAAATTATATTTCAATAAAATGTATTTTTCAAAAAAGTCCTCACAACTGGACCAATAAGCAACATCATGATAAATGGAGAAATGATTGAAGTTATTGAAGATTCCATTTTACTTGGATCCACAATGAACCCTCATGGAAGCAACAGTTAAGAAATCAGATGTTGTATCACACTGGGCAAATCTGCTGTCAAAGACCTCTATAAAATATTAAAGAGCAAAGATGTCACTTTAAAGACTAAGGTGCCCCAAACTGAAGACACAGTATTTTCAATTACCTCATATGCTTATGAAAGCTGGACAATGAATACAGAAGACTGAAGAAGAATTGATGTCTTTGAATTGTGGTGTTGGCTGTTGTTGTTGTTGTTGTTTGCCATTGAGTCAGCCCCGACTCCTAGCGACCCCTCCTTGGGTTTCTGAGGCAGTTATCACTACGGAAGTAGGATTGCCCAACCGTCTAGAACACTGAAAATACCATGGAGCACCAGAAGAATTTCCTGGAATAAGTGCAGCCAGAATGCTCCTTGAAAGCAAGAAAGGCCAGACTTCATCTCACCTACTTTGGTCATGTTGTGAGAAGGGATCAATCCCTGGAGAAGGATATCATGCTTGGTAAAGCAGAGAGGGCAGTGAACAGGGGGAAGACCCTCAAAAGATGGATTGACAGACACAGTGGATTGAATGATGGGGTCAAGCACAGAAAGGATTGTGAGGATGATGCAGGACCAGGAAGTGTTTTGTTCTGTTGTATACAGGGTCACCATGAATTGGAGCTGACTTGATGGCATCTAACAACAACAACATAGAGTTGATTAGTTTCTAGCTCTGGTAGCATAGTGGATAACTGCTAACTGGAATGTCAGTGGTTCAAACCCACCAGTCACTCCAGGGAAGGTAGGGTAATCTACATCCATAAAGATTTACAGTCTCAGAAATGCAATGGGGTTGCTATGAGTCGGAAGTGACTTGATAGCAGTGAGTTTGGTTTTTTGGGTCTAGCTGAAATACTGAGATGGAACATAAATTACAGTATCAGGAATGACATAGATCGAAACACTATGAATCATTAAAATAACCACAAGGAAATATTACAGCTTTATGGCAGTAGATTTAAAAAATCAGTTGAAAACGAAAAATTCCTTGAAAAAGAAAACTGACAGAAGACCATTCCAGAAGAAATAGATAACCTGAATAGTCCTATTTCTACTAAGGAAGTTGAAGTCATAGTTAAAAATCTTCCCAAAAAAGATAGCCTGAGTCCCAGGTGGCTTCACTAGTGAAATCTATCATCTATTTAAGGAGGAAATAACAGCAATTCTACACTAATGCGTGCGGAAAATAGAAGAGGGAGAGACTTCTTCCCAGCTCATTTAATCATCACCCTGATGACAAAATCAGAAAGACGTTTCAAGAAAATACACTATCCCTCCCTCATGAACATAGATGCAGGAGATCTTTGTTAACAACTTTGTTACAGTGTATATGTTTATAAAAACTCATAATTGAATACTTTATGTGGATGAATTTTATTGAATGTTATTTATACATCATTAAAGCTGATTTTTTTTTTTTTTAAAAGAGCAGTTAAGTGTCATTGAAGGGTGTTGAGTCTTGCATATTCTTTGTTATGTTGAGTTTTGTAACATGATAGAAAAGGATTATTTCCAACTCCAAAAAAATAAAACTGAACTCACTGCTGTCCAATCAATTCCAACTCATAGCACCCCGCTTTGGGTTTTTATCTTTATTGTCCAGTCTTCCTTCTGTGGAGTGGCTGGTGGGTTTGAACTGTCAACCTTCTGGTTAGCAGTCAAATACCTTAGGCACTATGCCACCAGAGCTCCTTTATTTCTGTCTAGACATCATAAATTAAATCTTATAGCCAGTGAGAGCTCTCCTTGCATACATGTGCAAACATAAACACACAAAAGGGAAAATAAATTACACAAAGATGTACTCCAGAAAAATGAAAATAAAATATCCTAAAAAGAGGACATAGGGAAAAAAAGAGAGAGCGATAAGAAATGGTGGCAGTTGAATGTGACCCCAATTAATTCAGGGGGAAAAAAAGGCCTTATTTAACCTTGATGCTTGTGAAATTCTCACTCAAGTGGGAAATTCTAATGACAGTGTATATTTCCTTTTCTTTGTATTCAGTTACTCTACTTGATTACATAATTACATAATAGTATTTAAATGCCTGGTTTTCAATTTTTAAAAATATGGCTATTAACTATTGATGAAGCACAGTAAAGTTTATATTGTTACAGAGGAGAATATAAATGCTTTAAGTCTTAAATACATAAAAATAATAATATAACAAAACTCAAAAGTGAGATTAAAGGGAGTATCAACAGATACTGTTTCAAGTTGGCAAATTAAGACAAAGATTTAAATGTACTATTTTATGCCATAAAGTTGGTCACTAGAAGGATAAAAAGGAATTGATGAAAACTCTAATACTTAGGAGACAAGGAGGGGTGGGAGATGACAAGTAAATGTAACCAAATAGTATGTATTTTGTGTTTAGCTTTTTTTTTTAGCACAGTGCCTTTGAGATTCACCCACTGTTGCAGGTGTTGATAGTTTGTTACAACCACAATTTGTTTATTCATTCATCAGTTAATGGGCATTTTGGTTGATTTCAGTTTAATAGGATTAAAGCTGCTCTGGACACACATGTCTTTCTAGGAGGGAATGTAATGCAGTGCATTCAGCATCTCTCATAGTGGAAACCAGTATAGTTAGCCAAGAGATATATATCCAAAATAAAAGTAGTAGTATTCACTGAAGCTGTAAAGATAACCACAAGGAAATTAAAAAAAACAAAAACCATTACTATTGTTTGCTTCTTGGGAGTGTATTTCAGGCTGTGGTAGGAGATGGGGAGGCAAACTTATATTTTACTTTATACTTACTGGGCTCTGGTAGCGTAGTGCCTAAGGCACTTAACTGCTAACCAGAAGGCTGGCAGTTCAAACCCACTAGCCATGCCTCAGAAGGAAGGTTAGGCAATCTACTTCTGTAGTGATACCCTCTTGGAAACCCAAGGAGGGGTCGCTATGAGTTGGGTCCAACTTGACGGCACATAACAACACAACCACACTTACTGGGCTGTTCAGATCTTTAAAAGCAATATTCACGGATAACTTTCTTAATAATACAGTCTAACCAAGTAAATAAATGGGTAGGTAAATGCATAATAAAAGAATAAAAGAGATCTGAACTGATGAAGAAAATGTCTACGATATATTTTTGTTAAGTGAAAGAGAAAAGTATAGAAATGTTTGTATCACAGATTCTGATTGTGTAAAAGAAAAAAAAGGATATATTTGCATATGAAAAGAAAATGTCTGGAAGCCTTTGATAGAAATCAAACTGCTAACAGTGCCCTTTTCTTGGGAGCAAAGCAAACGATTTCAAGGATGTTACATTTTCGCTTTACATATCTCTGTTTTGTCTGAATTAAACAAAAGATACTAAGCTTATGTTACTTGAAAACCAAACTCACTGCCATTAAGTGGATTCTGACTCACAGTAACCCCCATTGGGTTTCTGCAGCCATAAACCTTTAAGGAAGTAAATCACCCCATTTTCCTTCTGCAGAGTGGCTGGTGGGTTTGAACTATTGACCTGAAAGCACCATGGACTGCCAGAAGAACGAACAAATCTGTCCTGAAAGAAGTGCAGCTGGAATGCTCCTTGGAAGTGAGAATGGCCACACTTCGTCTCACCTAAGTTGGTCATGTTGTTGGAAGGGACCATTCCCTGGAGAACGATACCATGCTTGGTAAAGTGAATGGTCAGCAAAAAAGGGGAAGACTCTAAATGAGATGGGTTGACAAAGTGGCTGCAACAATGGGCTCAGGTATAGCAAGGATTATGAAGATGGTGCATGACTGGGCAGTGTTTTGTTCTGTTGTACATCAGGTTGCTATGAGTTGGAGATGACTGGATGGCACCTAACCACAACAACAATGCTACTTGAATGCTTTTTAAAAATGTGAAGTTTTAAAAAAGTAAAACAGGCAATTACCTAAAAAAAATTACGGGTATGTGCTCCTAAATAACATTAAAGAAGGCCAAGCCACAGGATGAATGTAGTGACAGGACCCTAACTTTATGAGTTCAGTCCAGGCTCAGAGGACTAAGGCTCCACTTACTAAATACATCAAATAGGGTTTCTTTTCTACACAAGAGATTTCCTTTTATTGTGGAAATTCAGAAAATGGAGAAGAAGATAAAAATTACCTACAACACCATAATCCATAGATAACTCCTGTTAACATTCTGGTATATATCTTTCCACTATCATTTTTTTTTTTTTTAAAGCAAAAATAGGATCATTATCTACATCCTGTTTTGTGACCTGCTTTTAAAATAGTGTACCATGGTGGTGTTTTTCTGTCATTGCTCATTTTGTCTGCAAAATGAGCAAAGTCTTATGGTTAAGACTGTAGCAAATCATCCTATCATAAGATTGTATCATACTCATTTCACCTATTTCTTTTGTTACACATCACAGTTGTTTCCCATTTTTCAATATTATAGCAAATACATGAGCAAAGATGCCCTTTGCTCATGTACATTATCCTTGCTCATGTCTTCCATTAATTTTTGATGAGATTAAAAACTAAATGTGGAATTGTGAGGTCAAAGATCATAATGTTTTTAAGGCTTCTGATACATGCTACCAAATTGTCTTCCAGAAATTTCATACAGCAGTATGTTGTTGTTGTTAGCTGCCATCAAATTGCCCCTGACTCATGCAAGCTTATGCACAACTGAGGTTAATTAACACTGCCTGGTTTTGTGAAATCCCATGGTTAGTTGTGGGTTGGACCATTGTGATCCATCAAGTTTTCATTGACGGACTTTTGGAAGTAGATTGTCAAGCCTTTCCTCCTTATGTGACTTAGTCTAGAAGCTCTGCTGAAACCTGTTCAGCCTCACAGCCCAGGCAAACCTCTACTGACAGCTAGGTAGTAGCTGTGGATGATGTGGATTGGCCACGAATTGAACTGAGTCTTTGCGTAGAAGGGGAAAGTTCCACCACTGAACCACCCATGCCTACACACAGCAGTATATGAGCATATATTTCCCTATACATTCTGTAACAAAGGTTATTCTTTTTTATCTTCTTGGAAGAAATGTATAAAAACTTATCTTTTACTTTTTATTCTAATTTTTTGTGAAGTAATACACACATAGAAAATCAGAAAATTCAAATGTGTGCAAAGAAAAAAAAAATCATTCACAATCTGACTACCCATGGTGAATCACTATGATCCTTTTTACGTGTGTGTTTCCAGAGTACAAGCTCTGGAGACATAGTGCCTAAGGCATTTGACTGCTAACTAGAAGGCTGGTGGTTCAAACACACTAGCCACTCCTCAGAAGGAAGACTGGGCAACCTACTTCCATAGAGATACCTCCTTGGAAACCCAAGGAGGGGTCGCTATGATTTGGAATTGACTCAAGGGCAGTGAGTTTGGTTTTTATGCATACATACTTTAAAAATATGGGACCGTGCTGTTTATGCTGTATTATAACATATTTCAGTGAATAGTATAGTATAAACTGAACTATTTATAAGTAAATAAAGTTTGGAGACCAATATTATCATTAACTGCATGGCCACCATTATATAAGTTTATATTAATTTGTTTAGCCACTCAAAACTCACCTCACTGCCGGGAAGTCAGATCTGACTCATAGCGACCCCTCCTTGGGTTTCCGAGGCAGTATCACTACTGAAGTAGATTGCCCAATCTTCATTCTGAGGAGTTATAAGTCAGATAGACTATTTTCAACCTCTGATGATTATAAATAAACTTGCACATACTTGTAAAATACATGTTGTTGTTATGTGCTGTTGAGTCAAACCCGACTTATAGCGACCCCTCCTTGGGTTTCCGAGGCAGTATCACTACGGAAGTAGGATTGCCCAACCTTCCTTCCGAGGAGTGGCTGGTGGGTTTGAACCGCCAGCCGTCTGGTTAGCAGGCAAGTGTCTTAGCCACTATGCTACCAGAGCTCCCCCCTTGTAAAATACATAGTACCTGCTTATTTTTGAATACTTACAATATTTTTGGTTTTATATTCTATATGTTGAATTATTATGTGAAAGAATATGCACCATTCTAAGAGCTCTGATCTGTGTTGCTTAATTAAATTCTACAAAGGTAACACTCATTTACATTCTCATAGGGATGAAGGTCCATTTCCATGGCCTCTCCTCATAGCCTTTTATTATGTTTTAAAAAAACTTTTTCAGTCTGATAAAGAAAAATGGTAAACAACACCATTTTAGTTGATTTTTCTTTCTGTCAATATATTTTTTAATATATTTTTTAAGCCTATGCTACCAGAGCTCCCACATATATACATACACACACACATATATATACGACAACAATCTATCAATTCGAAGGCACCAAACAACATACATATGTTGTTCAGTATGGTTGAATTGATTTTGTCTCATAGCAACCTCAGGTAACAGAGTAGAACTGTCCCACAGAATTTTCTAGTTAGAGCAGTGGTTAAGATCTTGACTGGTAATGAAAAGATTGGCAGTTCAGATCCACCAGCCACTCCATGAGAGAAAGATGTGGCAGTTTGCTTCTGTAAAGAATACAGTCTTAGAAATCTATGGGGAAGTTTTACTGTCTTCTGTAGGGTCACTAGGAGTCAGAATCAATTGTACGGTATCAGGTTTATTAAGTCTTTACAGGAGTAGCTTGCCAGGTCTCTCTCCCTTGCAGCTGCTGGGTGGGTTCAAACCTTCAATCTTTTGGTTAGCAACTGAGCATTTAACCACTGTGCCACCAGGGTACACACACACACACACACACACGTTTTTGTGTATGAGTCCCTGTGTGTTGCAAATGGTTACGTGCTTGACTACTATTCAAAAGGTAGGCATTTTAAACCCACTCAGAGGTACTTCAGAAAATAGGACTAACGATCTCCTTCTGAAAGTTCACAACCTTGAAAATCTTATGAAGCACAGTTCTACTCTGCATACGTGGGGTTGCCAAGAGTCAGAATTGACTCAACAACAACTAACAACTAAACATGTATATATATATGTGCTTTACATGAACATAGTTGAGTTCTGGTGAATGTCTTTGAAACCACTTATCAGGATAGTCAGCAATTACTTCTCTATTTTAACTTTCTGATATAGTAACTTTGATAAAATGCACTAATATGTTTCTTAATGTTTAACATTCCTTTCATCATTGAGTGAATGCTATTCAGTTGCAATATATTATTCAACATATTAGAGGTTGTACTGAAATGGCTTGTTTCATTAAAAAGAGTTTTGCTTCTATAAGTCAAAGATATTTGTAGTTTGTGTATATAACAACTTATTTTTTAATAAAATTTTAAACTTTATGTGAAAGTAACATACTCATTATGGAAAAAAATTAAATATAAAAATTATGATGAAGGGGACTTCTGGTAAGATGGCAGAATAGACAGACAAGCTCCACAGACCCTCTTCAACAAAGAAAAGAGAAATCAATTGGCAGAGATACAGAAGATAATCCTGGAACCCTGAGCTTTGAAAGGAAGTATACAGAAGTGGATTAGGCACCAACTAGTGGAAAAACCTGAATGAAAACAGTAGTAAGTACAGAGATGGTGGGGACAGTGGACTGTCAGCTACTGACAGGACCAAAAGCCTGAATATTTCCAAGTGGCATTGGAACCTGAAAATTGACCTGAAGATCAGCCCTAGTCATCAAGAGCTGCAGGTACAACTGCCCTGGTGGCCTATGACTAGGGAGGGAAACAGCAAGGAGGGAGACAACCTGAGCTGTGGACTTTCAGATATCTGGAGGGCACAGCCATTTTGATTGTTTACACACAGTGGCCATTTTGGATATTTAAAGTAAGAGCATTCTCATTCAGATTCCAGGGATCTAAGAACAGGCTCTGTTTGCCAAGGATGGCAGGGACATATGGGAGGCAGACAATGGGAAAGGAGACAGGTGGTGAATGTGTAAGTGCTGCCAACTAGTGAATAGAGGAGCACAGCACAGTACCCTGCTTACATAGATAACATACAAATAAAACAAAGAAAACAAAAATCGTGGGCAAGTCACTCCAACATACAATCACCGATTAAATATAAACACAAACACATCACAATGCCTCAGAGACAACAGCATTACACTCCATACAAAGAAGCAAGATAAAGCAGTAGAAACAAGGGACCAGGATACAGACCCAAAACACACCTCTGAAGAAGATGCAGTCTTGAAATTCCCTGATAAGGAATTCAAAAGAATTATATTTAGGTACCTTCAACGATTTGAGAGACAGATAAGGAAAACACTGACAAAATTGAGGAAAACACAGAGAAAACCCTAGAACAATTTCGAAAGACAATATAGGAACAAAATGACAAAATAAATGAAAAATTAGAAATGATACAAAATCTACAGACAGAAATCCAGAAGATTAATAGTAAATTTTCAGAAATGGATAACACATTGAATGGGCAAAGGAGTAGACTTGAATCAATGGAAGACAGAATTTGGGAGACTGAAGGCAAATACCTCAAGACTTCTTTGAAAGGGAACAGTCAGAAAAAAAAGATAAAAACAAAATGAAGAAAGCCTAAGGTTCATGTGGGATACCATCAAAAGGAATAATCTATGTGTAATCAGAATTCCAGTACAGGAAGAGACAAATAAAACCACAGAAAATATTGTTGAAGATTTGTTGGAAGAGGATTTTCCTGGTATGATGAAAAATGAGAATATATCCATTCAAGAAGTCCAACAAACCTCAAACAGGATAGACCCCAAAAGAAAATCACCAAGACATATCATCATCAAACTCACCAAAATCAAAGACAAAGAAAGAATCCTAAAAGCAGCATGGGGAAAAATGAAGTTACCTACAAGGGGCAACCAATAACATTAAGCTCAGATTTTTTTTGGCAGAAATCATACAGGTAAGAAGACAATGGGATGGTATATATAAAACCCTGAATGAGAAAAGTTTCCAACCAAGAATTATATACCTAGCAAAATTGTCCCTCAAATATGATGGTGAAATTAGGACATTTCTAGATAAGCAGAAATTAAGGGAATTTGTTAAAACCAGACCAATCTTACAAGAGATGCTAAAGGGTGTTCTTTGGACAGACAACCACCAACAGCAAACAACTGACCATTATCACATATGATGACATAACTGAGAAAACAACCCAGTTATAGAAGTATCCAAAGTAAATAAGCCTACAAAATTGTAAACAGGGAGACACAGACATCAATTGACAAATTATGACAACTACAAACCAGAAAGCGGAAAAAAACTGGGTGGTCCCATAATCTCATCACTCAGAAGCAAGTACTGTTAATGTTTTGGTGTATTCTTCTTATTATTTCTTGAAGAGATATACAAATGTTTAAATTTTTTTCAAAGTTGAAATCAAAACAAAACAAAACAAAAAAAACAAACTCACTGCCATCAAGTTGGATCCTACTCATAGCAACCTCTCCTTGGGTTTCTGAGGTAGTATCATTATGGAAGTAGATTGCCCAATCTTCCTTCTGAGGAGTGGCTGGTGGGTTTGAACCACTAGCCTTCTGGTTAGCAGTCAAATGCTTGGGCACTATGCCGCCAGAGCTCCCCCAAAGTTGAAATCAGTATGGAATATATGGTTTAAAATTTAGTTTTTGGAATGAGACAGCTCTGGATTCAAATCTTGAGTTTATAGTTTATAAACTGCATCACATTTGTCAATTTCCTTAGTCTTTTTAAGTGTCATTTTTCCAGCTGGTGAAATTGATATAATAATAACTATCTTGCAGGGTTGTTGAGAGAATTAAGAAATGTAAGTGGCTGATATGGTGTTTGGCACATAGAATTCTAACTAAATATTAACTAAAATTACACGGGAGTCCTTGCAAATGGTAACATACACAGCTGCAGGCTGAAAACCACACAGTTGGCATTAGGTAAGCAAAAAGTTTAATAGTTTGGGAGCCTGGTGATCTACCCCTGAAAGTTCAATCATTGAAAAATCTGTGGAGCCTTGTTCTCCCCTGACAACCATGGGCTCACTGTGAGTTGCAATCAACTTGAAGGCAATTGGTGGCTTATTTATTAATTATTATTACTGTACTGTGGAGCCCCTGGGTAGTGCCAATGGCTAATGTGTTTGGCTGCTAACTGAAAAGCTGAAATTTTGAGGCCACTCAAAGGCACTTTGTAAAAAAGTTCTGGTGATCTATTTCCAAAAAAATCAGCCATTGAAAAAGCTGGAGCACAGTTCTACTCTGACACACGAGTCAGAATCAACTCCATGATCTTTGGTTTTATTATACCATATATACTTTTGAATTCTTCTTATCACTTAGTACTATAAGTCTTTTTCATACTACTCAAACCTATAATCAACACAATTTTTATAATTTCTCCTACTGTGTAAATAGATATATATGTATACGTGCACATATATTTATGTATATATGTAGACATATATAGAAGCTCTGGTGGTGTAGTGCCTAAGGCACTTGACTGCTAACCAGAAGGCTGGCGGTTCAAACCCACCAGCCACTCCTTGGAAGGAACATTGGACAATCTACTTCTGTAGTGATACTGCCTCAGAAACCCAAGGAGGGGTTGCTATGAGTTGGATTCAACTTGATGGCAGTGAGTTTGGTTTGGTTTGGCACATATGTGTATAAGTGTGTGTGAAAATCTTTAATTAATATTTGTGTATAAATTGTTGCCTACATTTCAGATTCTCCCTGCTTTATTTAGACTCTCAGAAGGAAAATTTCTCTGAACCAAACTTTGGACCTGTCTCAGGATCCCTGATGTTGTTGTTGTTGTTATATGCCATCGAGTTGGGCCCGACTCATATCCCTGATACAGACTGTCAAATTGCTCTCCAGAAAGTCTATGAGGATGTAAGCTCCCAGCAGCTATGCAGGAGAGTGAGAACCACACTATTGCTGCATCTTCTTCTAGTCCCTAGAGGTGTCCAATTATGCCTTATGGGGAATTCATTATCTCCTCGACCAATACTTTTGAGCACATACTCTGCCAGGCTTTGGGTAAGTGTTGGAGAAACAGTGGGGAGTGAGACAGGCCAGGTTCCTGCTCCACAGTGCTCACATTCTAATCGACCCAGAGGATCCTTCTGATAGCAAGCAAGCAAAATAAATGATCAATAACTGCCCATAAAGGTAATGGCTGTGAAGAAAGTAAAACAGGATGATGAGGTGGGATTACTGCAGAGGCACTATCTTACTCAGATGATGAAGAAAGACCTCTCCAAGGGCAGACATATAAGCTGAGGTATCAATGACAAGAAGGAGACAACTTTGCAAAGGTCTGAAAAGGCAAAGGGAATAATAAGAAGGAAGGATGAGCTTGGTGAATTCCAGCATGCTCAGAGCACAGTGAGCCAGGGAGGGTAGGAACAGGTGATGGCAATGAGATTGGTATGGAAAGGAACTTGGGTTTCTTTCAAAATGCTATGCTAAACCATTAGAGGGTTTGAAACAGGGGCTGACTTACCGTTTAAAAAGTTCCCTCTGGCTGCGTGCAAAGAGATTGTAGGGTGCACGTCTGGTAGCCGAGAGACTAGTGAGGAGGCTACTGCAGTAGTAGATGAGGTGAGAGATCACTGTGGCTGGAGCAGGGGTGCGTCAGTGGAAATGACGGAAAGGGCGAGATGTCAACAGTGATGCGACAAAGATCTTCAAATATGGGAGGAGATATCTTGTGAAGAGGAAAGAGATGCCCCTAAAATTCTCCTGAACAGTTAGAATCTTCTGCAGCTTCTTTCCCCTGCTGTGGGATGTCTGTGTTAAATATTAGAACCCAGAATCCAGTAAGGATATGGCACATATAATTTTTAAAAGTTGAATGCACAGAATAAACTCATGGGAAAGTGAATACAGGTAGTCTCCAATTTACAATGTATTCAAGTTATGATGAACCTCACATACAACATCTGTTTTGGTTTATTTTTGGTACATCTTACCATTAGTAATATGTACTACATACAATGTTGCAGTGCATAATTTGCTGATAGCATAATTCTCAGATATTCACTTGCAGATGTTCAAAGATCAAAATTATCAAGATAATGACAATAAAAGTCAATAATAATGAAAACTGAAAAAAAAAGAGAGAGTGAGAAAGGTATTCAACTTACATCAGAATTGACTTAAGATGGCATTGTGGGAATAGAATTCCATCATAAATCAATGTAATTTGGGGACTACCTGCATTGGTAGCATAGTGCCTAAGGCATTTGACTGTTAAACAGTAGCCTGGCAGGTCAAACCCACCAGACACTCCTCGGAAGGAAGATTGGGCGATCTATTTCCATAGTGATACCGCTTTGAAAACCCAAGGAGGGGTCAATATGAGTCGGATCTGACTCCACAACAGTGACTTTGGTTTGGTTTGGTGTATTCAATCTGGAAAGCATGGAGTCTGGTAGGAGCAGTTGCTGTCTAAAGAGCAATTGAGCTATTGTCTTGCCTTAGTTGGAGTCTGGATTTGAAAGTTAGTCTATGCCTTATGGATAAAGGACTTCTGATGCCTGTTGAAGCCAAAGAGTTACTTAGTACAGCATAGTGAGTTCACGTGGGAAGTAGGAGAACTGGGTTATATCCTAATTCAACCATCAACAGGCTGTGTACCCTGAGCATTCCCTTTCCCTTTCCTAGCCTTGGCTGTTTCTTCTGTAAAGTGATTTCTGAGAGGCAGACATCCTTTACAGAGGGCAGTGGTAGTTCAGTAGTAGAATTCTCACCTTCCATGCAGGAGACCCATGTCTGAGTCCTGGCCAGAGCATCCTATGCACTCATCTGTCAGAGGAGGCTTGAGTGTTGCTGGGATGCTGAACACCCTTCAACAGGGTTTCCAGACTAAGACAGACTAGGAAAAAAGACCTGACAATTTAGTTTCAAAAGTTGGCTAGTGAAACCCTATGGATTAAAAGAGTCTGATCCCATTGTATGTGGGGCTCTCATACATTGTCGGCCAACTCAGTGACAGCTAACAACAATAAAACTTCATCCAGTGACAATTTGCGGTCGATGATAGTCCATCTGGGTGAGGCCTTACTAGTATCTTCCTAATTATTATTTCAGAAGCTCCAACTTCCCCACCTTTGTGGGCACAAGGTTGGGATGTCATCAATGCTAGAGGGAAAATTTACTTTTCTAGCTTTACATGTCTGAGAGGTGACTCTTGACTCAGATTCAGATTGGTGGGGCTTGGGGAATAAAACCCCTCCATGTACCAGGACCAAAAGTGTTGACTGCAGAACTGGAGGCTGCAGCAAGGTGGGGAGGACCTAGCAGTTCCAGTTCCTGTGCAGATGGAGATTGCTGACATTAGAAACTATCTGCATCTGTAAAAGATACAGAAAGTCTGAAGTGGGGCCAGGAATTTGTACTTTAAAACTGCCATCCCGAATTCTGCTAAGATGATGGAACAGGCAGACAAGCAACACAGACCCTCTTTAACAAAGAAAAGAGAAATCAATTGACAGAGATACAGAAGATAATCCTGGAGCCCTGAGCTTTGAAAGGAAGAATACAGAAGTGGATTAGGCACCAACTAGTGGAAAAACCTGAATGAAAACAGTGAGTACAGAGATGGTTGGAGCTGCAGACCATCAGCTACTCCAGCAGGACCAACAGCCTGAACAGTTCCAAGTGGTGTTGGGACCTGAGAATTGACTTTAAAAAGATCAGCCCTGCTCACCAAGGGCTGGCTGCAGGGATGACTGTGCTGGTGGCCTATGACTAGGAAGGGAAACAGCAAGGTGGGAGACAAGCTGAGCTGTTGACTTTCTGCTGTCCGGAGGGCACAGCCATTTTGATTGTTTACACGAGGCAGCCATTTTGGAAAATGACTGAGGGCACAGCCATTTTGAAGGTTTACAAGTGGCAACCATTTTGGATTTTAAAGTGATAGCATCCTCATTTGGATTCCAGGGACCTAGAAATAGGCTCTGGTTGCCAAGGGTGGCAGAGACTTATGAGAGACAGAAAAGGAGACAGATGGTGAGTGGATAAGTGCTGCCCACTAGCAAATAGAGGAGCATAGCACAGTACCCTGCTTATGTAGATAACATATAAACAAAACAAAGAAAACAAAAGTCATGGGCAAGTCACTCCAACATACCAATCACCAATTAAATATAAACACAAAAATGTCACAATGCCTCGGAGACAACAGAGCATCACATACCACACAAAGAAGCAAGATAAAGCAGTAGAAACAAGGGACCAGGATATGGACCCAAAACATATCCCTGAGGAAGATGCAGCATTGGAACTCTCTGATAAGGAATTCAAGAGAATTATATTTAGGTATCTTCAACGAATTGAAAGACAAATCAAGGAAAACACATAGAAAACCCTAGAACAATTTCAAAAAACAATACAAAAACAAAATGACAAAATAAATAAAAAATTAGAAATGATACAAAATCTATAGATAGAAATCCAGAAGATTAATACTAAATTTTTCAGAAATAGATAAGACATTGAATGGGCAAAGGAGCAGAATTGAATCAATGGAAGACAGAATTATGGAGATTGAACACTTCTCTGGAAAGGGATAAATCAGAAAAAAAGATCAAAACAAAATGAAGAAAGCCTAAGGCTCATGTGGAATGCCATCAAAAGAAATAACCTATGTGTCATTGGAATTCCAGAACAGGAAGACACTAGTAAAATCACAGAGAAAATTGTCAAAGATTTGTTGGAAGAGAATTTTCTTGGTATGATGAAAGACGAGAATATATCCATTCAGGAAGTCCAACAAACCCCAAACAGTATAGACTCCAAAAGAAAATTACCCAGACATATCATCATCAAACTTACCAAAACCAAAGATAAAGAAAGAATCACGAGAGCAGCACAGGAAAAACAAAAAGTTACCTACAAGGGGCAACCAATAAGATTAAGCTTGAAATTTCTTGACAGAAACCATGCAAGCGAGAAGACAATGGGATGGTATATATAAAACATGGAAGGAGAAAAATTTCCAACCAAGAATTGTGTACCCAGCAAAATTGTCCCTCAAATATGATGGTGAAATTAGGACATTTCCAGATAAGCAGAAATTAAGGGAATTGGTTAAAACGAGACCAACCTTATAAGAGATGCTAAAGGGAGTCCTTTGGACAGAGAAGCAACAACAGCTGACAACTGACCATTTACCACATGATAGTATAACCCAAAAACCAACCCAGCTATGGAAATATCCAAAGTAAAATAAGCCTAAGAGATTATAAACAGGGAACCAGAGACATCAATTGACAAATGAGGACAACTACAAATCCAAAAAGAGGAAAAAACTGTGTCATTAACAGAATTTCTAGATGGTCAGGAAGTCAAGACAACTACAAGATAGAACAGATTGTTCTAAACTTGGGAAGAAAACTATAAACCACAGGGAACCTCAAAGAAAAATGATAAACTTTACATCAAAATAAAAAAGAGGACCAACATAAATATACAGCAAATACTAAAACAATAGCAATGAAGGAAGTGATAACACGATTCATAAACAAAACAAGCTCAGCATAGAAAATTAAATGGAACAAAGAAATCGACACCACAAAAAAGCACATAGCAAAAATACCAGCAACAAATTCATATTTGCCTATAATTACATATCTGACAAGGCTTATCTCCAAGATTTATAGTGGAAGAGTTTGTACCAAACTATGGTACCAACACATAATGGAATGCTATGCAGCACTAATGAATAATGTAGAGTCTGCAAAACACTGAATAATATAGATCAACTTGGAGGACATTATGCTGAGTGACATAAGTCAATCACAGAAGGACAAATATAGTATTAGTTCGTTGTTGTTGAGGGTCAAGGAAAGGTTTATATATGGAGGGAAACTTTCTTTGTTGGTTGCCAGGGATGGGAGGGGAGGGAACACTGCAAAAAAAAGCATTGACCCATGTCACTTTAGTTTTGTGTATTTCACAGTACATAAATTAAATTTCAATAAAATGCATTTAAAAAAAAAAAAAAATGCCATACCCCCACAGGTGATTCTAATGTGTAGTCAGGGCTAGAAGTGAGGCCTTTTCTAAGCCTGGCATATCCTGCTGCACAGGTACTTTCTCCAAATGAAGCAGGGGTTCCCTAAGGACCTGCCAGGAGACAGTGACCCCCCCCCCCCAAGGGAGAAGGTTCAAGTGGCTGCTTTAATCCAGAGCTGGAAAATTGGAGTCTTGCAGGGGTGGGTGGGTGGAGAAGGCCCATGAGGGAAGCTCCTGGCTTCCCCAGGAAAGCTTGGCATTCAGGTAGGGTACCCACTCTCCTCTTACAAGGTTTGTGAGTTGAAGTCTTCTTGGACTTCAGACATCTTGAGGGTCATTGTGAGGTTTTTCCTACAGTCCCCAGGCAGCCTTGTTCTCAGGTCTAGTATTCTTCTGCCTTTGCGGTGGGACTAAGACATGAATGTATCCTTCTCAAAAAAACAAAGGTTTTTCCTCAAATTTAACCAGTGAATAGTTGAACAATGGATGGGAGCATGTCATAGGCAAACCATAGCCCTATTTATTTAGTTGTATTTTCTGCTAAATTGGAATGCCCATTCAATTCAGCAATAGGCAGCATAGGGTCAAGGTCACTGGGGACTAAGCACTTGCCCAGACCCTATTCATTCAAAAATCAAGATTTCCTTTATATCACGTCTTGAAAAATGAAACAAAATGGTCTCTCGCACAACAAGAGAAAAGCCCAGACAACTCAGCAGATCCTGTATCATTACAGGTTTTGTTAAGTTCAAAGGATTAAAATCCCATATCCACTGTGACCTATTAAAAAGTTCTAATCAAATATTTCCCTCATAAACTATAGGGCAATGAGTTAAATATTTTTCAAGGCATAGACTTCTTCAAATTCTAGTAAACTTTGATCTCTAACTTGGCCAAGTACTGTGCTGCTCTGGTTACTCAGTCTCTTTCATACAGAATGTGCATAATCAATCCATAACACATGGTTTAATAACTGGCCACAGTTAAACAACATGGATTTGAAAATATGCCCCCAACCTACTCTGATCATGTTAACTCTTTTTTACTATTAGAAAGGCACACTCAGACCTTGTAATGCATTAAGAACCTCACTTGGCTCATACAGCATCAAATTAGTACCTGTGGTGTAACCTGGGCAAGCCACTTCACCTCACTGCTTCTGTCTCCTCCTCTGTAGATTGAGGACCTTGGATGGAGGATGGCCTTACTGTTGCCCTCAGCCCTAACATTTGGTGGGTCTATGATTCTACTGCAGATTTATGGAGGATTGAGGAATAGCCATGTCTAGGTGGTAACTTTGGCTACCCCCACGGCTGCCAAAAATGAGGATAGATCATGGAGATGGTCTAGCTCCTGCACTCTGATGGCCCAGAGGAGCCCAATGTGATCCCAGGGAGCAATTTTTTAAGAAATTCCCATTAGGAATGATTCTCTAGTTTCTCTTTCCCACTCAGCCACGAATCGCCACAATCTTTATCCCTACCCATATCAGGGTTGTTCCTCTGACTTTGCGATCCACACCTACCCATCTAATGATACTACTCCCTTTAAGATTCAGGATGTGTGAGTCACAGTTCCTGAACCAACCACACAGTATGGTCAACCACACTGAGCCCCAGCACTCAGACAAACCCAGCATCTGGATGAGACCTGAGGCCTGGATGTGCTTTGCTTGGTTCAGTACCAGAGATCTAATTCTGGCAGTTGGGTGTAGAGATAAGAGATCAGGTAGAAATATGAAATAATAAAAAATAAATATTTTATCAAGGGTAAGAAAAATTTCAAGAGAGTATTTCTTCAGTCTCTGTTCAATAAATAATTAATTTTTAAGAAAGATAATTACGTCATAATGCCCAGACTACCCTGAAAGTAAATAATCTGGAATCAACTGTTGTAAGATAAGCAAAGGTAAAAAAGCCAAACATGCTTTTATGAAAGCAAGTTCCTGAATCATTTTGTATTAAGTTGTTGTTAGGTGCTATTGAGTTGGCTCCAACTTATAGTGACCTTATTTATAAAGAACAAAACATTGCCCAGTCCTGTGCTGTCTTACAATAATTGCTACATTTGAGCCCATTGCTGCAGCTACTTACATCAAGTAAGTTGAAATAATATTTAGAGTAATGCCTGGTACATAGTAAGCACTTAATATATTTTAGTTATTATTAATATAGCATGGTAGTATAACATGTTATGGTATGACCTTGAGTGATTAAGAAATAATTGCATTTTTAAATTTAGAAACCTGAATGATTGGCAGCAATTTTTAAATCTCTCAGAGCTTCAGTTCTTTTATCTATAAAATAGGGACAAATCATAAAAAAGACCAGGCTTACTGACCTCATAAAGTCTAGTAGAACCTCTAAGACTATGGCCCTTAGATACAATTCAGGCCTGGAACTGAATTCACCCACTTGGCTCAACTTTCAACCAAATGATAGACAAGGCTATAAGGTGAACCATAACATCAGGGAGGTATGCACTCCTTAGAATGATCAACCATATAAGATCAAAAGTTAGCATTTGCCCAGGATTAACGCTCAGAAGCAGGAAGGGATAGGAAAGGATGAATGGAAATGGTAAACACGGAGAAAAGTGCTCTTACATTGTGGGAATTGCATCAATGTCACAAAACAAAATGTGTATGAATTTTTGAAAGGAAAATGTAAACTTTCACCCAAATCCCAAAAAATAATAAAATAAATTGAGGATAAGATATGTTTCCTACTTGCCTTAAAGGATAAAAATAAATAATGCATGTACAAGCAATTTGTGAAATATAGCATCATATGTAAAAACATCTATTGAGACCACAAAAAAAAAAAAAAAAACTTAAAAATTTAGAATAGTTTGTCTTCCAGACTATCCATAGCCTTGTCAGATAACCTGACATGGTGTCAGAGTGATTTTAGTTCAGGGTTTAGAATAAGAATTTTCACATGCTAATGATGATACTGATTATATCATGTTAATCATGTTAACATGATTATATCATGTTAAGCTTTGGAAATGAGCTAGACAAATACTCAACATTATTTTTCTTGTTGTCCTTTTCTGAGTCTGCCTGAAGAACCTTCTTGTCTTCTTTCCATGTTCAGACTACATGTTATAATTCTTGAGAATCCTTCCTAGTGGCCTGGGCCCCATTTCAGTCACTCCTTCCTTGTACAGCATTTCTCACAGACCCCGAGCATTTTGCACCAGTCACAGCATATTGGGGCTGCATTTATTGTCTGGTTATAAATTAAACTGGGAGCTCCTCAAGAGAAGGGCCTTTCCCTCCCACCCACCCCCCCAACTTTGAGACATCAGACACCCTTCTCAATAGTTGGAATATAGAATATATGTGTTATGGATTACATTGTGTCCCCTCAAAATATGTGTTGTAAATCCTTTTATATTTGTGGTTATAATACAATTTGGGAATAGGATTTTCTTTGCTATGTTAATGAGGCAGTAGTAAGGTTGGGTTTGTCTTAAATTAATGTCTTTTGAGATATGAAAGAGCAGATTAAACAAGCAGGAAGAAAGCATAGATGGGGGAAAATGGATGCCATGCCATGTGAGATCCCCAAGGAACAAGAAACAGAAACTGAAAAGAGACAAAGCCCTTCCCCCAGAACTGACAAAGAGAAAGCCTTCCCCTAGAGCTGGCGCTCTGGATTTGGCCTCTTACACTGTGACAAAATACATTTCTGTTTGTTAAAGCCTCTTATGGTATTTGTGTTATAGCAGCACTACTAAGACAGAATTTGGTACAGGAGAGTGGTGTGCTGCTCTAACAAATACCTAAAATGTGGAAGTAGTTTTGGAATTGGGTAATGGGTGGAACCTGGGAGAGTTTTGTTGTTGTTGTTGTTGTTAAGTGCCATTGAGTCATCTTTGACTCATAGTGACCCTATCTATGCACAACAGAACGAAACACTGCCTGGTCCCACGCCAGCTCCACCATCTCTGCTATGCTTGAGCCCATAGCCGCAGCCACTGTGTCAATCTATCTCGTGGGGGAGTTTTAGGGTGTGTAATAGTAAAAACTTAGATTGCCTTGAAGAAAATGTTGGTAGAATTAAAGACATCAAAGTCAACTCTGGTGAGGGCTCAGAATAAACTGAGAAGAGCTATAGAGAAAGTCTCTATCATCTTAGAGAACACATACAGTGCCATGAACAGAATGTTGCTAAACATGTGAACATTAAATGTCTAAAGGAAATGATGGACATGTGATTGGACAATGAAGGAAGGGCAATGACTTTTATACAGTGGCAAAAATCTTGTCTGAATTATGTTCACATTTGGAGGAAGGTACAACTTGTAGGTAATGAACTTGGATATCTGACTGATGAGATTTCTAAGCAAGGCCTTAAAGGGACCATGTGGTTTCTTCTGGCTGCTTATAGTAAAATGCAAGAGAAAAGAGTTGGACTTAAAAATGAGCCGTGCAAAATGAAGCCAGAACTTACAGATTTGGAACATTCTGTTGTATAAACTAAGAACACTTTCCTCAAAACTCTTACCAAAGACTTGTTGATACAATCTTTTGTTAAAGAGATTAAGCCTGTGATTGATGGATCTAACCAGCAGAAAACCCATCAGCTTAGACTGAAGGGGACAGAGATAGGAGGAAAGGAAGGAAAGCTGTCAGCCTCTTGGAATTCTACAGGCAGGAAACAGGGCAAAGGAGCTACATTTGTTGTCATCCAAAAAAAAAAAAGGAAAAGGTCATCCCTTTCAGACCGAGCATCTCAGAGACCAGCAGTACTGCTGGAAAGAACACTGGAAGCAGGATCTCCTACGTTTCAAAGAGTTCTGTCTCCACCAGCTGGAGACAGAGTGTGGGACTGTCATGCTCAAAGGCCAAGAGATTGTTATTTCACTTGTGGTATTTCTGTAATAAACCAAACCAAACCCACTGCCGTCGAGTTGATTCTAACTCACAGTGACCCTACAGGACAGAGTAGAACTGCCCCATAGGGTAGAAGCCCTAAGTCTGTAAATCTTTACAGAAACAGGCTACCTCATCTTTCTCTCATAGAGTGGCTTATGGGTGCTAACTGCTGACTTCTGGTTAGCTTGTTGTTGTTATGTGCTGTCGAGTCGGACCTAACTCATAGCGACCCCTCCTTGGGTTTCTGAGGTGGTATCACTATGGAAGTAGATTGCCCAGCCTTCCTTACAAGGAGTTGCTGGTGGGTTTGAACTGTCAGCCTTCTGGTTAGCAGTCAAGTGCCTTAGGCACTACGTTACCAGAGCTTCTTTTTAGTTAGCAGCCCAATGGTTTAACCATAGTGCCATCAGATCTCCTATTTCTGTTACATAATAGGAGACCCTGGGTGGTACAAATGTTTATGCATTCAACTATTAGCTGAAATGTTGGTGGTTTGAACCTACCCAGAGGTGCCTCAGAAGACAGGCTTGGTAATCTGCTTCTAAAAGGTCACAGCCTTGAAACCCTATGGGACAGTTCTCCTCTGCACACATGGTTTCAGTGTGCATTGGCATTGACTCAATGACAACTAACAACAACAATAAGATATTCACTAAATCTTTCTCTCCTTTTCATGAATAAATGGACAAATCAATCAATCAACCATTCAACCAACAAACCAACTGTTGTAAATCCAAACATAAGAAAATGTCTACTTATTTGCCCTTCCCTCCATCTCGTTGCCATAAAGAGTAAACAGTTTAATTTATGAGATGAATTTTTGCTATGAATGATGATATCTTGGCTGGTCCTAGTACCCCACTGCACTCGGACCAGCCCAGATATCATCATTCATAGCAAAATTCAGTGTTATTCTACATACTGATTATCAATCATTAACCAATACTTTGGAGGCTATAAGGTTCCACATTGATCTAATGTTTAACGTTGCAATATATCTAAGATGTTAATTTTCTATAAGTGCTTAACTTAACAGAGATTCACGGAAGAAGCAAGAAGTAAAATTATGCTTCAAATGGAATTATGCCTGATCTTCTTCATCTTTAGCTGTGCACACTTGAGTTTAGGGAGATTTAGGACAGGATTACTAGGAAAGGAAATCAAACTTTTAGGAAGTTAAAGTCACTCACTGACACCAAGTAGCTTGCTGCTAATGAAAACATCTGTTTGAAGGGAAAGACCCAACTCTACTCAGGAAATCAATGGGCTGAAGTCCTCCATCCATTGGCTTCAACTGTTGTGTTTAGTTTCTTGAATTTCAAAATTTCTTAAGTCTTTAGGCATAATATCTCAGTCTGTTAAATAGAGTTCATCTCCTATGGTTAATGCTCACAGCAGGAAAGAATACTTAACCAATCACAAATGTTTCAGTGTCAGCTGACTTCCTGTTGTGAAATACAATGCTTGTGGGATCAATCTATTTTAAAAATTCCAAACATTTCCTTTTGCTAAGAACCATAACTCACTGCTGTCGAGTTGGATCCAACTCCTAGCAACCCCTCCTTGGGTTTCCAAGGCAGTATCATTACGGAAGTAGGTTGCCCAATCTTTCTTCTGAGAAGTGGCAGGTTGATTTGAACCACCAGCCTTCTGGTTAGCAGTCAAATGCCTTGGGCACTATGCCACCAGAGCTCCTGTTAAGAACCATGGATGGCCAAAAACAGTAAACAATCTAATTAACTAGGACAATGGGAGAGAGATGATATTACGGATTGAATTGGGTTTCCCCAAAATGTGTTGTAAATCTTAACTTCTGTGCCATTTGTTATAATCCCATTTGGGAATGGACTATTTTTGTTATGTTAGTGATGTAGGATTAGTGTAGGGTATGTCTTGAGTCAATCTCTTACAAGATATAAAAGGAACATATAGTGATTTGGGTGAAAATTTACAGAACAAATTCACTTTCCATACAGCAGTTCACATACACTTTGTCTCATGACATTGACTACATTTACCACAATGCAACAACTCCCCTCCCACTTCCTCCCCATAGTCACCTCTTCCTTGTGTTCATCCCTTCATGCATTCCTGCCCCCTGAGCTGTCTCCCTGTGCATAAACAGCCCTTCTTTCTCCTATGATTGTTCTCTTCAAGGAGTGTATCTACCTCAGGTAAATGTTCAAATCATATGCCTGTATTTTGATTGGTTGGAAGCCACAGGAGTGGGTTCAATTCTAGACCTGAAGGGCAGCTAGGGGCCATAGTCTCAGTGGTTCCACCAGGCTCTATCAGACCAGCAAACCTGGTCTCCCCCCACTTTTTTTCCCTAATGATTTTGAGTTTTGTTCCACATTGTTCTCCCTCTCTATCCAGGATGTCCTACATAGATCCCCCTCTGAGTGGATGACAGTTGTAGCCAGACAACATCTAGTTCTTCTGGTCTCATAGTTGTATAGGCTGTGGATTGCATGGTATACCAGTCTCTAGGACTAATTGTTTCCATGAATCTTTGGTTCGCTTCCTTCTTCTTTGCTCTAGATGAGGAGAGACCTATCGTTGCATCTAGATGGCTGCTTACAAGCTTTTAAGATCCCAGTCACTACTCACCAAAGTAGGAGGTGGAACAATGTTTTATGTAATATGTTATGCCAATTGAGCTTGATGTCCCCTGCGACTATGGTCTGTGCATACAGGTTCAACTACTCAGTCCCTCTGGGTAGCTGGCTGTGACCAAGAAGTGATTACAACCTTGTCCAAAAGGAACATATTAAGCAAGCTGAGATGGAGGAAGGTAGATGCAAAGCAATGTGGAGATCTCCAAGGAACCAGGAAACAAGCTGAAGAGACAAGGACCTTCTCCCAGAGTCAACAGAGACGAGAGAGAAAGGCTTCCCCTAGATCCGGCAGCCTTAATTTGGACTTCTAGCCTCCTACACTGTGAGAAAATAAATTTCTGTTTGTTAAAGCCAGCCACCTGTAATATTTCTGTTATAGCAGCACTAGATAACTAAGACAAATGACATTATAGCAAAAGACAGTGTTATTCTATATGCTGATTATTTATTGATCATTAACCGGTATTTTGGGGCCAATAAAAGATAAAATAAAATCTCTTACTTTAACACTTAGCAATTAATTTTGATTGAGGAAGTGAAAATAGAAGAGCCTTCTTAACAATGAGCTAGGAGTCCCTGGGAAGCATCCCAGAAGACAAGGCTGGCAATATGCTTCTGAAAGGACACAGCTTTGAAAACCCTATGGAGCAGTTCTACACACATGGGGTCGCATAAGTAGAAACTGACTCAACAACGAAATGCAATGAAATAGACTTGGGTTCAAATACCAGCTTCCCCACATGCTAGCTGTATGCCCTTTGGCAAGTACTTTTTGAGCCTCAGTTTCTTCATCCTTAATATGGGGATATGTTCCCCATTCCATTACTAGACCTCTGTATGTAGACATAGATCTTTAGAATTCTTTCATTTCAGCCCCAGACTTTCAAAAGAGGGAGAGAAAGAGAGAGCTAGACTAGTTGGCTTTTAACTTTTTTTTTTTTTTTAGCCATAGTCCTTTTTCAGAATCTGATGAAAACTACAGCTGCTATGCCATCCTCAGAAAATACATATGTGCACATACGTACCAAAATTTGCCCTGCTTCAGGACTCTCCTAAAACCCTACATGAGTCATAGAAGTCATAGTTTAAGACCACTGGCTTAAACTATAGGACAAATAAGGCAAAGCCCATAGGCTTTGTTTCCTTATGAGTCATTTTATTTTACAGAAAGGAAAGTCTATTTTGTGGCCAAAGACCACATCAGCAACCCCAGCCAGCAAATATGATTGTCAGGAGTTACATGATAGAGTTTGGAAAACTCAAGGCCACTATCACCATGACTTGAGTGCAATTTAAAGTCCACCCCACTCCACCTCCAAATCATCATTTCCTCTTCCTATATAATTGTCATTCCTTGGGGCGTCAGAAAAGAAGTACTTTGCAAGCTGCATAGTATTTTGTTTTCAATCATTGCCCTCTCTAGTGGTATTAAAAAAAAGAAAGAAAGAAAGAAAAGGAAGCAAACTAAATGTCCAATTGAAATGGTTAAATAACATTAACATGATATTAGGCAAAATATTAGGCAGTCTTTCAAATGATCTTTGAGATGATCATGTAAAGAGAGAAGCTTATGTTATAGTAACAAAGAGAAAGTGAGGCAAGCAGAGGAACTCTGGTGGTTCAGTGGTTAAAGCATTTGGCTGCTAGCCAAAAAGTCAGCAATTCAAACCCACCAGCCATTCCATGGGAGAAAGATGAGACAATCTACTTCTGTAAAGATTTACAGCTTTGGAAACCCTATGGGGGTCACTATGAGTTGGAATCAACTTGATGGCAGTGGGTCTGGTTTTTTATGCCTCTTATGATTCCAGCAATGAAAAATAAAGGCATCATATGAACAAAGCCCAGTAGTTCTAAAGTAAAAATATTAGGCTAACAGAATTATTGATGGCTTGCTTTCCTTTTTCAATTTTTTTTTTGTTATTATATAACTTTTATAATTTTAAAATAAGGACGCAAATGATAAATCTGTAAAAAATCAGTTTGTTTTTCCAAATGGCTGTGGCTGATCTCCTCCTCTAACCAGCCCCAGATCTTTGTGTGGCTTTCCTCATGATTAGGTGAAGAGAAGGCAAGCCTGGCTGTGGCAGACCAAGCCAGAGCTCCCTCAGACGCAGACAACCACAAAACCCACGGGTCTGAATGATGTAAAAGAGCAGTGAGATCACATTCATCATTTCCAGCTCACGGCCTGGTTCCTATCAGACCCTGCCCAGCTCAGGTCCTCAGCATCTGAATCTGGCCAACTGAGAAACTGGTACATGTCAGCAAGGCAAGGGATTTGCAAATCTAAATCTATCTGAGCCCTGATGTTTGGATTCACAGCATCCATGAATAAGCTATAAACAAGTTAATGGTGGGACAGTGTTAGATTCTCTTCTCCTGCAAAGGCAGGGCCTAGCCAGGCTTCCTGCTAGTATATGTTGATGCTGAAAACATCTCAGGGTGCACTAGCACCCTCATGAGGGCTAATGAGGCCTGCCAGAGACCAGCAGGAGCCACCAGGAGACCATTACTGAAAAGTTTCCTGCAGCTTAACCTGAGGGAGGTTTAGCAACTACAAAGGTCCAGAAGTCACTATGAACTTCTTAATGCCCAGATTAGCACCTTAAACATTACTATGAAGCTCTGTAAATAAAAGCTGTGCAAGCTGCATCACAGCTCTAACCTCAAAGACCCAGTTCACTTCCCCCAGGCTAAGCCCCTAACTGCCTCTCTCTCATCTTGAGGCTCCGGGGCTTGCAGCTGGAAGGATATGAATAGAAAGAATGGCTGGAGGGGTTGCATTCCGCACATGGTTGCATTTCCTTCCCACAACACCCATTGGCAGGTAGGCTTTTTCCTGAACCTTGTGAAACTCTCTCCTCCTTCAGCTCCTCTATGAAGAGTTCACTGGTCTCTGGATAAATTAATGGCTCCTTCCTCTTCAGGCCCCCAAACACGTTGTGGAACCTCTGCCCAAGCTCCCATCACAGTCTGATTTGTGTAGGAATGGCATGTTTATGAGTCTGACTCAACATTGGCTTTTTCATTTCTGTGCCCTCCAGTAGCATGATGTCTGGCTTGCTGTGTATACTCAACACATAATGAGGGACTACTGACAATCCCAGGGCCAGGAAACAATGAGCTAGAGGAAATATTGGGAAGAGGACTGATCCCAAAGGCATCTCAGATGTAGGATTGACATAAGTGGAAACAATGGAGGAATCAAAGGCTCAAGGCAAGGCTTGAGCTTCTGGGTAGGCAGGATGATGTTCATCAAGAAAGGGAAAAACAGAAGGTTAGCATATACCAACTTAGACAACAGGGAAAAAAGAGGCAGTCTCTGAAGGCTATTTCTTCAGGCAAACTCAGTTCCAGAGCCTCCTAGACAAATAGGAGCTTCCTTAGTCATAGACTTTTCCAGATGCCATCCAGTCACCCAACACATGTGCCTCTGCAAGCTCTGCTCAGAGCTTCTCTGTTCTTGGTGCTCCATTTCTACTAGGTTGCTGTCCATGTGTCCTTGAGCTGCAGATTTCAAGACACATGTTTAGCCCTGGCTTCAATGATGAGCTTCTCTCACCTTACTATAGTGCCTGGGGCAAGGTTCTGTACCCAGCAAGGATTAGGAAGACAAAAAGAGAGATAAGAGTACTGTCTTTAAAGTCAGAATCTGAGCTCTGCCCTTCACCAGCCTTGGTGCCTGGGGCAGGTTCCTCACAGCTGCATCACAGGGCTGTTGTGGGATTAGGTGAGTTCACACACACAAAGCACCTAGCACATTTTTTGGAATAGAGTAGTAATTGTTGTTAGGTGTCCTCAAGTCATTTCCGGCTCATAGTGACCCTATGCACAACAGAAGGAAACTGCCCATCCTGAGTAGTCTTCAGAATTGTTACCATGCTTGAGCCCATCACTGCAGCCACTGTGTCAGTCCATCTTGGTTGAGGGTCTTCCCCTTTTTCGCTGACCCTCCACTTTACCAAACATGATATCTTTCTCCAGGGACTGGTCCCTTTTGACAACATGACCAAAGTAAGTGAGATGAAGTCTGGCTGTTCTAAGGATTATTCCAGCTATACTTCTTCCAAAGACACATTTGTTTTTTCTCTTCTGGTAGTCCATGGTACTTTTAATGTTCTTCACCAACACTACAATTCAAATGCATCCATTATTCTGTGGTCTTCCATATTCATTGTCCAGCTTTCACATACATATGAGTCAATTGAAAATACTATGGCTTGGGTCAGGTGCACCTTGGTCTTCAAAGTGACATCTTTGCTCTTCAACACTTTAAAGAGGTCTTTTGCAGAAGATTTGCCTAGTGTGATACATTGTCTGATTTCTTGACTGCTGCTTCCATGGACATTGATTGTGGATCCAAGTAAAATGAAATCCCTGACAACTTCAATCATTTCTCCATTTATTGTAATTTTGCTTATTGGCCTAGTTGTGAGGATTTTTGTTTTCTTTATGCTGAGGTGTAATCCATATTGATGGCTGTAGTCTGATCTTCATTATTAGAGTAGGTATTCATGTAAAGGCTGTTATTCCATATTTGGCCAGTAAGCAGTATAGGCCAAGTAGAACTATTACAAGATGGTTGTGGAAGGAATATCTAGAGACCACTTAGTCTATTCCCCTTGTTTGGCAGAGTTAAAACTGAAACGGAGAGAGGAAGAGACTCCCCCTGACTTGCAAGGTCAGTTACCTGCTGTAGAAACAGTCTCTGGGATGGGTCTAGGACACTCTTCAGCAGTCTCTCTGGTTTCTTCCTCATCCTGGGCTCAGGCTGCTCCTTCAGTCCTAATTTGAGGTCACTTTCTTGTCAGTGCCATCCACACCCCTTGGCCTGATTGATCCTTGGCATTGTCTCATATTTTTATCTTCACATAGCTTCTTGTATTTCCCCCTGCCAAAATAAGCCCCTCAGATTTGCCCACAGAGATTCTCCAGTCAGCCGTTCCTCAATTCCAAGCACTCAGCTGGTTTCCTGGTCCTTTAATATTCCTCTAGAAGACTGACTTATTTAGTTCTTCCTCTACAAATCCCCAGTATTCAGTAATGTGGGTGGTAACACCTGTACTAATCAGAGGCAGTGACATCTTCAGGCCAGGGCCCTTCCCTTTAGCAGGACCTACTGGTGCCTACCTGCATCTCAATATCCTCATAGTGGTCCAGGCCAAACACTCTACAGATCTAGAGTCATCATTCCCAGGGACATAGCCACAACAATGGACTCAAACATACCAATGATTATGAAGATGGTGCAGAATCAGGAAGAAGTTTTCATTTTCTTATAGATGAGGTCATCATATGTCAGAGCCAACTGATGGCAACTAACAAGAAAAGGCAGGATAGAGAGAACTGATATAAAAAGGCTTCACAGAGTCTGAGCTATTAAGACCTTCAAGTATAAATAGTTCTCCAGGAAAGATAGGCATTTCAGGCAGAGAGAATGGTATGGCAAAAACTTTGAGGTACAATGGATGGAGCTCCAGAGAGTAAGTTGTCCAAGATGGCTGAGCCCAGGGTGCCTGGAGAGGGACACTGGGAGAGAAACTGGAAAAGGGGACCGACCCAGATTGTCTATGTCTCTGAGGGCCTTGACAGGAGGCTTGGACTTTGTTCTCAGACACTGGAGAGTTGAAGAAGATTTTACTCTGGGGAATATGACTACACTTAAATTTTTGAAAGACTTTGCCAGCCACATGTTGAGAGGATTGGAGTGAGAGGGTCTGAAGGCAGAAAGATGAGTTCAGAAGATGTTGCAATGGTCTGGTCTAAGGTAGAAAAAATCAATTACTGTCTAGCCCACTTTGACTCATGGGACCTCATGAGTGTCAGAGTAGAACTCTGCTCCATAGGGTTTTCAGTGGCTGGTTTTTTGAAAGAAGATGACCAGGCCTTTCTTCTCAGATGCTTCTAAATGGACTCCAACTTCCAAATTTTTGGTTAGTAGCTGAGTGCTCAATTGTTTGTGGAATCCACAGACTCCTGTCTAGGACAAGAAGGATCCGAAGTAAGGCAATGGAGATTTAAGATAAATTTGAGAAAGGAGGGGACAGATATTATCACAGCTTAGTCACTCAGGAAGACTGGACTAAAGCTGTGGTCAGGTTCTCCATTTAGATGAAAATATTCTAGCTTTAGGAAAGTTCCTGCTCTCCCCACACTTCAGATTGCCTATGCAGGGAACAAAGCCTTCTCCCAGAAATGCCAGAGTAATTAGTCACACATAGCAGGAGGGGGAGGGGCTAAAAATGATGCAAGAATCCCCAGGAGTTCAGATCCATTCTCTCCTGTGTTGACTCAGGCAAAGGAATGCCAACCAGAAGCTGAGAAGGAGAGTGGCAAAATAGGGAATCTCTTTAATATCTCCTGTGTTATAGATTGAATTGTGTCCCCTAAAAATACATGTTGCAAATTCTAACCCACATATCTCTGGATGTAATCCTATTTGGGAATAAAACTTTCTTTGTTATGCTAATGAGGCTATAATGGTGCCAGCTATGCCAGTCACTTTTGAGATATAAAGAGAGCAGATTATGCCCAGAAGCAAGCAAGCAAGCACCCATTGCTGTTGGCATCAAGTTGATTCTGACTCACAGTGACCCTGTAAGATGGAGTAGAACTGCCCTGTAGAGTTTCCAAGGCAGTAATCTTTACAGAGGTGCCCTGGTGGCACAACGGTTAAGTGCTCAACTATTAAACAAAAGGACAGTGGTTTGAACCCAGCAGCTACTCCATGGGAGAAAGATGAGACAGTCTGCTCCCATAAAGTTTACAGCCAAGAAAACCCTATGGGGCAGTTCTACTTTTTCTTACAGGGTTGCTATGAGTTGTAATCAACTTGACAGCCCAAAACAATATTTATGGGTTCTGGTAAGATGGTGGAATAGGCAGACAAACTACACAGACCCTCTTCAACAAAGAAAAGAGGAACCAATTAACATAGATACAGAAGATAATCCTGGAGCCCTGAGCTTTGAGAGGAAGGATACAGAAATGAACTAAACTCCAATTAGTAGAAGAACCTTCATGAAAACACCAAAAAAGGAGACATACAGAGCTGCAGACTGTCAGTAATCCTGATGGCAAGGACAGCTTGGATATTGCCAAGTGGTGTTAGGACCTAAGAATTAACCTCAGAATTGGCCCTGCTAGTCTAGGACTGCACAAAGGACTGCACTGGTGGCTGGTGAATAAAAGGCGAAGCAGCAAAGAGGGAGATGAGCTGAGCTGTGGACATTTGGCTGTACAGAGGGTGCAGCCATTTTTGAATGTTTACAAGCAGTTGGACTATTTTGGATATTTAAAGCAACAGGGTTCTCTCAGATTCCAGGGACCCAAGAATAGGCTCCACCTGCAGGGGACCACAGGGACATACTAGACACTGAGGACTGGAAAGGTGCGATATTCCCTTTGTTACTCTTATACCCCACACCCTCTTGGTGAACAGAGGTGTGGCCATCCCTCACTCCCACCCACGTTCTGGGCTGGCAGGAATTCCTTCCCAGTCTGTGTGCTTTGATGGAGCCTGAGCGCCCTGCCCAGATTTCCTTTTTTGTATGGTTGTTTTTGTGTGTTTCAAAACGATGATGACAATTATTATTTTTGACATTTTTACTATTATTCTTTCTTCTTCTCTTCCCAGGTTCTAGTTTTCAGCTTTTTCTCTCTTCCCTTTTCCTGGTTCCCATTTTTTTTTTTCTTTCTTTCTTATAGTTCTCTTTATTCCTTGTTTTTCTTTTTGGATTTTTCTCATTTTTTTTCTTCATTATTCTCCTACTCTACCTCTTTTCTCTTATTTCCCCTTCCCCAGATATTGTGGGTCCCCCCTTTTCTATTCATATTTCTTTTGTCTTTTAAAAGTATTTCTTTAAATATTTTCTTTCATTTATTGCTTCTCTTCTCTCTCTTTTTTTCTTCATTTTCCTCTATTTGGTGATTGTTCCTGTGTGTTTATGCAACATGTTTTTTGTTCTCTTGCTTTTACTTTTTTGATGGTTTTTTGATTGTTGTTTTTGTCTAACAGAGTGGGAGACAGCAATAATACTCATACGACCCAACCACACCCACACCTCCTGCAGCTCCACTTACTGAGTAAGAGCCACCATTTCCTTCTTCACCTACTGGCCAACAATACACGACCACTGAAAGGAGCCTGACTCACCCTTACCTGCACTTCACAAATAGTTAACAAAGATCTGTGCAGCCACTCTCATTCTCTATCACATCCACCAGGACACGGGTGTATGCATAAGTTCTGCCAATGAGTGAATAGAGGACAGTTCCTGCTAACTCAGATACTCCAAAAAAAAAAAAAAAGACAAGAAAATGAAAACCTTGGGTGAATCACTCCAACATACAATCACCAATTAAATATAAATACTACAAAGTCACAATGTCTTGGAGACAACAGACCATCACTGTCCACATAAAGAAGCAAGATAAAGCAGTAGAAACAAGGCAGCAAGATACGGAACCAGAACACATCCCTGAGGATGGAGCAGCATTGGAACTCCCTGATAAGGAATTCAAAAGAATTCTTTTCAGGTACCTTCAATAGATTGAGAGACAGATCAACGAAAACACTGACAAAATTAAGGAAAACACAGACAAAAGCCTAGAACAATTTCAAAAGACAATAATACAAGAAGAAAATGGCAAAATAAATGAAAAATTAGAATTGACACAAAATCTACAGACAGAAATCCAGAAGATTAATACTAAATTTTCAGAAATAGATAACACATTGAAAGGGCAGAGGAGTAGAATTGAAACAATGGAAGACAGAATTAATGAGATTGAAGACAATTACCTGAATACTTCTTTGGAAAGGGATCAATCAGAAAAAAGATCAAAACAAAATGAAGAAAGCCTAAGATTCATGTGGGATACCATCAAAAAGAATAACCAAAGTGTAATCAGAATTCTAGAACAGGAAGAGGAAAATAAAACCACTAAGAAAATTATCCAAGATTTGTTGGAAGGGAACTTCCCTGATATGGTGAAAGATGAGAATTTATTCATTCAAGAAGTCCAATGAATGCCAAACAGAATAGACCCAAAAAAGAAAATCACCAAGACATATTATCATCAAACTTACCAAAACCAAAGACAAAGAAAGAATTCTGAAAGCAGGATGGGAAAAACCTACAAAAGGCAACCAATAAAACTAAGCTCTGATTTCTTAGCAGAAACCATGCAGGTGAGAAGGCAATGGGATGGTGTATATAAAACCCTGAAGGAGAAAAATTTCCAATCAAGAATTATATACCAATAGGGTGAAGAGAAGGGCAATGTACCAAATGTGAGTGACCAATATGGCAGCACTGAGGATGAGAAAGACACAGAGAGGTACATGGGAAGTACAGACAACAAATATGAACCCTTTTGCATATATAGTACTGAGTTGTAAGTGAAGGCAAACTTGGGTATATGGAT
>NW_006921640.1:1346636-1355544 GCF_000298275.1 Orycteropus afer afer
CAGGAGAGTATGGAGGGAAGGTCACTGGGAAGAGGTAACTATGGGGAGGAAGTGGGAGGGGAGCTGTTGCATTGTAAACTGTGGTCAATGACATGAGGCAAAGTATATGTGAACTGCTATATGGAAAGTGAATTTGCTCTGTAAATCTTCACCCAAATCACAATAAATTAAAAAAAAAAAAATTATATACCCAGCAAAATTTCCCTCAAATATTATAGTGTAATTATGAGATTTCCAGATAAGCAGAAATTAAGGGAATTTATTAAAACCAGACCAACCTTACAAAAGATACTAATGGGAGTCCTTTGAACACAGAACCAATAATAGCAAACAACAACCGATCATTAATATGCAAGATGACATAACCCAGAAACCAACTCAGATATGGATGTATCCAAGGTAAAATAAGCTTACAAGATTGTAAACAAGGAGACATCAATTGGCAAATGAAGACAACTAACAACGAAAAAAAGGGAAAAAATAGTATAGTTATAGAACTTCTCAAAGGTGAGGAAGTCAAGAATGGTGCAAGATAGAATGGACTGTTCTAAACTCTGGGAAAAAAATTGTAAGTCAGAAGATAACCTCAAAGAAAAATCATAAACCTTCATATCACAATAAAAAAGAGGACAAGCACAAATATTTAGCAAATACTAAAACAGCAGCAATGAAGGAAATGATAACACGATTCATAAACAAAATGAGCTCAGCACAGAAAATTATATGGAACAAAGAAACCAGGAACACCATGAAAAAACACATAACAAAATGACACCAACAAATTCATACTTGTTGATAATTACACTGAATGTCAATGGATTAAATGCACCATTCAAGAGATTAAGAATTACAGAATGGATGAAAAAGCATAACGCATCAATATGCTGTCTACAAGAGACACATCTTAGAGACAAAGACAAAAGTAGGCTTCTCTGGTTACCTAGTGCCAGTCTGATAGGAATATACCACAAATGAGATGGCTTGAACAAACAGGAGTTTATTCTCTCACAGTTTGGAGGCTTTAAGTCCAAGTTCAAAGTGCCAGGCTGTAGGGGCTGGGTGAAAACCCCTCAACCTTGGGGTCCAGCTCTGCCTCTGCTCCCGGCCCACTGGAGATAGAGGAGTTTCTTCACTCAGACAGCTGCTGGCTGCTGAGGCTGCCAAGCCCAAGTTTGACAAATAAAAATGCACAGTCCTGACATTACCAAATTACATGGCAGGTCATTAATTCAAGTCCATTGTAAGTGCCAAGGTTGGCAGAGCATGACAGGCTGCTAACAACAACATAGCTACATGCAGGGTCCAAGCATGCCATATGCTAGAAACTATCCCCAAGGCTTCTCCTTATATACAGGAAGAAGACCACATCCCAAAGGCAGCTACTCAGCTGCTTGTGATAGATCCCAGCATGGAGTTTATTGCCAGCCTCATCATGGGGAATAACTACCACCAGCTGTCCAGCCACTCAATCAGACCCAGCCAAGGTGACATGCAAACTGAACTACCACACAGACTAAAAATCAAAGATTGGAAAAAAGATCTATCAAGCATCTGGTGACCAAAATAGAGCAGACATGGCCATTTTAATTGCTGATAAAATTGACTTTAAGACAAAAACCAACATAAGAGAGAAGGAAGGACTTTATATAATGATTAAAGGATCAATCAAACAATAAAATATAACCATAATAAATATCTATAGACCCAATGAAAGAGCCCCAAAATACATAAATCATACTTTTACGTAATTGAAAAAACAAGTAGATGACTCCACAGTCATAGTGGGGAACTTTAATACACCACTTTCCATGAAAGGTAGAACCACTGGAAAGAAATTCAGCAAAGACACAGAAGAACTAAACAGTACAATCCACCAACTTGCCCTTATAGACATCTATAGAGCACTTCACCCAACATATACATTCTTTTCCAGTACTCATGGAACATTCTCCATGATAGACAATATATTAGGCCATAAAGCAACTCTTAATAAATTTAAAAACATTGAAATACTGTAAAACAATATTTACAGAACAGATTGCCAGATTTCTCCCGTGGTGTGGCTAGTGGGTTCAAACAGCCAACTTGTGGTATTTCTGTTATAGCAGCATTCTGTTACTGTTACTATGTCTCTGTCTTCCCCAATACCACACTGGTCCTTGGGTGAGGTACACACACGCTATGCTGGTCACTGAGTAAGTACAATCTCCCTTCTCAAGACCAATTCTAAATAGTGGAAGACAGAGTAACTTGCCATTTGACATCAGGAAATTTTGGATGATAGAAATAAAGAGGAAAAACTTTGGGAAGGAGGTACTTTAGCAAATATATTTCTACAAAATGGATGAGGCTTGAGAATCTCTTTATAGTACCAAATTTATTTTTCTGCTTTTTTGCAGTGTTATTTATTGTTGTTGTTAGCAGCTGTAGTCAACCCTCAACTCATGGCAACCCCATGTACAAAGGAATGAAATGTTGCACAGTCCTGTGCCAGCCCTGTGGCTGGTTGCATGTTGAACCATTGTGATCCATAGGATTTTCATTGGCTGATTTTCAGAAATAGGCCACTGGTCCTTTCCTCGTAGGCCATCTTATTTATTGTAGTGGTAGCTTTGTTGTTTTTGATAGGGGAGTGTGTGTGTATGTGTGTGTGTGTGTACATGTACCCTACAACAGTAAATCCCAGCCTGGCTGTAGGGAAGCTTCTCTTTTATTTTTCTAATTATAAAACCCTTAAGACAGGGTTCGAAGTGCATCTGCTTACCCTAAATGCCACATACTAGTGCAGCTCCTTTGTACCCAGAACAAAAACTGCAAGCACTGTCTTTTCAGGCCTAATCTCACTTGGGGTGTGGGGCAGGGGACACCATTCTCAGGCACTGTGCCCAAGCCTCAAGCAGTAAATCACCATTATCAAAAACATTTTTGAGCACTTTTTCTGGTGAGGCCTGGCTAGCAGTCATCACCGCCTACAATTAATGAAATGTATTTAACCATTTGTTGTTGTTGTTAGTTGCCATGGAGTTTATTCCAGCTCAAGGTGAGCCCCTGTGTGCAGAGTAAAACTACTCCATAGGATTTTGAAGGCTCTTGGAAGCAGATGACCAAGACTGTTGAGATTCGAACAGTCACCTTTTGGCTAGCAGTTGAGTGCTTAATGTTTCCACCACCCTGGGACTCCATTTAACCATTAAGGTTCATAAACGACTTTAAATACAAAATGTATTTGGCAATATTATACATATGGACAAAACCAGTGCTTAAAGGCCCAAATGCCTCTTCTGTTCTTTTTTTATGCCTTTTTCTTTACTCATTTTTCAGCAGATATTCCAGTCAAAGAGAGAAGAAGAAACATGAAAAATATTGGTTTTCTTACATATAGGCAGCCTTTCTGTGTAAGCTTTGACAGTCCAAAAATAAATAGCAGGAATGGAGTCAGGAGATGGCTGATGTACACATTATGAAAGAGTGGCTTTATATGAAGGCAGCAATTAGGGGAACTATTTTAGAACAGAAGATTCCATGCCACTGAAGATGAATGCGGCAGAATCAGAGTCCAGTGTAATCCAACTCACCCTCACTAAAAGGCCTTATGGAGACAGGCTTTAAACTCTTTCCTACTTCACAAAGAAGTGTGACCTTTCTGTGAGGTAACTATTGTGCAAGCAAATGAGCTATTCCTAAAGGTCAAGGCCAAGACTTCAGAGGGAGGCCAGGGAGATGCCAATCACAGGTATCTCCCCTCATCTCTGGGCCCAAGCCACTCTGGTGGTGGTATTTTCTCTTTCACTTTGTTCCCAGAGGACACTTGTCTTGGTGAGAATGTGGAGGCACTGACAGCCCAGGGCAGGAAGCAACTTCAGCTGAAGTGAGGCCTGAAGTGAGGATAGAAATATAGGCAGAGTGATCTTCTTTCCCCTTATGCTCCTGTGAATAGGGCAGCTGGGTCTGGTCGGCAAGAGGAGATGCAAACAGGTCTCAGCCAGTTGTCAAGAATGAGCACTCTTTGCTTACTTCAAACACTGCTCTGGTCCACTCTGGAAAAGATCTCAGCCTCACACCTGGAGCTGACACATATGGTTCTTGGGAACAGGATGGAGCACAAAGGGTCAAAACACATTGACCCAGAAAGTGAAAAACAAAAACAAAACAGAAAAAAACCAACCAAACTCATTGCCATCAAGTCGATTCCGACTCATAGCACCCCTGTTGGGTTTCTGAGGCTGTGAATGGAAGTAGATCACCCTATCTTCCTTCTGAGAAGCAGCTGGTGGGTTTGAACCTCCACCAGGACTTATCAGAAGATTGCAGAAAGTCAATCCTTTCTGCATCTGCAGCCCCACACCTTCCTTTAAGAGCTAGGCCTCACATCAGCTACAACAGGTGCAGGGTTATGATGGCTGTGGGAAGAGAGTTCTCCTCGCAGGGTTGTGGATGCTCTCCCCTTTCTCTGTCACCAAGCACCCAACAGGACCATCCAGGTATCTGGGCCTCCTTGGTTAGGGTCAGGACTCAGGAGAGCCCAGGATGCAGGTGATTCCCCACTCTTGTTCATTCAGCAGAGCCAGGAACCAAGAAGACCCTTATCTGCAGTTTGGCATAAAGATATTCTGCCTTCACACAGTGGAGTCGTGGGCCAGTTTATACAGGTTTACAACAGCCAATGGTGAAATGTCCCAGAATTCTGTGAACCCATTGTTAAGCACAAATGTTGTTGTTGTTGTTAGGTGCTGTCAAGTCACCTCCAATTCGTAGTAACCCTATGTACAACAGAACAAAATACTGCCTAGTCCTGTGCCAGCTTCATGATCCTTGCTTTACCTGAGTGCATCATTGCAGCCATCTTGTTGAGAGCCTTCCCCTTTTTAGTTAACCCTTCACTTTACCAAGCATGATATCCTTCTTCAGGGAATGGTCCCTTTTGACAACATGAGCAAAGTAGGTGAGACGAAGTCTGGGCTTTCTGCCTTCTAAAGGAGTATTCTGGCTGCACTTCTTCTAGGACAGATTTGTAAGTTCTTTTAGCAGTCCATCGTACTTCCAGTATTCTTCACCACCACAACCCAAAGCATCAACTCTTCTTCAGTCTTCCTTATTCATTGTTCAGCTCTCACATGCATATGTGACTGAAAATACAATGGCTTGGGTTGGGTGCACCTTAGTCTTCAAGGAGACATCTTTGCTCTTCAGCACTTGAAAGAGGTCTTTTGCAGCAAATCTTCCCAGTGCAATACATCATCTGATGTCTTGACTTCTGCTTCCATGGGTGTTGATTGTGGAAACAAGTAATATGAAATCTTTAACAACTTCAATCTTTTCTCCATTTATTGTAATGCTGCTTATTGGTCCAGTTGTGAGGATTTTTGTTTTCTTTATACTGAGGTGTAATCCAAACTGCAGACTGAAGTCTTCAGTCTTCATTAGTAAGTGCTTCAAGTCATCCTCACTTTCAGCAGGCAAAGTTGTGTCATTTGCATATCACAGGTTGTTAATGAGCCTTCCTCCAACCCTGGTGCCACGTTCTTCTTCATATAATCCAGCTTCTTGTAATATATGCTCAGCATACAGGTTGAATAAGTATGGTGAAAGAATACAACCCTGACACACTCCCTGCGTGATTTTAAACCATGCAGTAAGCCCTTATTTTGTTTGAACCACAACCTCCTGGTCTAGGTACAGGTTCCTCATGAGTACAGTTAAGTGTTCTGGAATTTCCCATTCTTCTCAATATTATCCATTATTTGTTATGATTCACACAATCAAATGCTTTTGCATAGTCAATAAAACACAAGTGAACGTCTTTCTGGTATTCTTTGCTTTCAGCCAAGATCCATCTGACATCAGCTATGATATCCTTCTTTCCATGTCCTCATTGGTCCTGTTGTCAGAAGGGATTATTTCCTGAAGAAAGATATCATGCTTGGTAAAGTGGAGGGTCAATAAAAAAGGGGAAGGCCCTCCACAAGTTGGATTGACACAGTGGCTGTAATGATGGACTCAGGTATAGCAAGGATTGTGAAGCTGGCACAAGACCGGGAAGTGTTTCATTCTGTTGTACATAGGGTAACTATGTGTGGAAACCAACCCAATAGACCTGACAACAATGGTGTGCTAATGTACATCTCTTCCCAACTCCATGTTCAACAGTGTTATCTTGGTAACTTGAAACTGGCCAAGGTGGGAGTATTTACGTCACAGAAATAAGTATATGCTAGATATTTGATTTTTTTCCCTAGACTTAAGAAACTGATGGAGAAAAAGATAATGCAGATTAAATTTCAACATGTGTCCTAGCTGTAGCTGCTATACTGTGAATAACACAAAGCATTAAGGGAATTTTTTTTAAAGTATTTAAAAGTCATTATCCAATATATCAAAGAAGTCATTCACAGTGTTGACTAATGAGTGTAGCTCCAATATACATTTTTGTTGTTTCAGTTTGCTTTTATTCCTTAATTTAGATGAAAATATCAGTCATCGTTCATGTTAACACTCTCCTTGTTCATTAATTGCAATCCATTGGCTGTAGATGCAAGAGATTGGCAAAAGTCAATGAGAGCATTCTATGAGAATCAATTTGCTATATGTAGTTTATAATAAAAAATATTATATGTTTGATTTGTATATTATGTACTACACATCCTTTATAGCAGTAAAATTTGTACATAAGTGTGTATGTAGGGAGATCCAGGTTTGATTCCCAGTCAATGACATTATGCACAGCCTCCACTCATCTGTTAGTGGTGGCTTGTGTATTGCTATGATGTGACCAGGTTTCAGGGGAGAATTCAGACTAAGACAAAGTAGAAAGAAAGGCCTGGTAGTTTACTTCTAAAACTCAGCCAGTAGAAACCCTTATAGATAACAATGGTTCGATCCACAACTCACCATGGGGCTGGCATACATGCTATGTTGCACAGGGGTCACCATGAATTAGGGGCTGACTGGACAGCAGCTATCAACAAAATAGATGTGTATATCTCCCCTCCCCCCTCCCCACACACAGAGCTGGTTGTTAAATATTTACCAGCATATCACTGCTGTCAGTCTAAAAGATACTTATCTTGACCTAACGCTTCCCTCCTGCATTAACAGGTGCCAGGGAAACCATCAGATAGACAGATAGACACCACAAAATAGAAATGATTCTTTTTCCAGGTTAATTTGTAGGAAAAAAAAGAGTTCAACCTTTCTCAAAAACCCACTGAAATAAAATTATGAAGGGGTTGTTACTTATGATCCTATCTTCAAGTACAATACTTTTTAAGAAAACTGTCATTTTTTAAAAATCTCCTTTTATCACAGAAATGGAAGAAATAAAATGAATCTTAAAATACAATAATTGTTCAGAATCTTTGTAGCAATACAAGGTAGAATATCTGTAAAAATAAGCAGTTGAAATGTAGGCTATTTTTAGAACCATAATAAAATCCCAGCTATAAAATCCACCATAGGTTGGTCCTCTTAGAAAGGAAATAAAGACTTTCTCTGTTTTGTCCATGGAAAGAGAATTCATACTGAGCACCCAAACAATGTACCAGACTCTTTAAGAAACACTGGCCTGTATTAGTTTTTTACTTACTCATTTGCTATGTTTTCAAAAGATTTGAGGTCCCTTATTTAAAAAACAAAACATACTATAGAAGAGAAAAATAGGCAAAGAAATCAGACCAAAGGGTAAGTTAGGGCAGAAAAACAAACTTGGGCATACAGCTGGTACACAGAAATACAGACTATGAGATGCTAGACAATTGCTAATGGTTAGACACAAAAGTGGTTCTAAGTTTCCTGGAGTCCAGAGCACAGGGTAGAAAATTACCAGTTCTAAGTGTCACAGTGTCCATCCAAAGACATCCACTGCTAGAGAGAAGTGTGAATTTCCCCAGTCTGCTGTCTGAGAGAAATTCTCCTGCGGCTCCTTCCAAAAGGGATCCTCAGCAAAATGGTGGGCAATGGCCTCAACAGCATCTCAGCAATAAATTGCATAGTGAGTTTCCTACATCTATTTTTCATAGCAGCTTCTAGCATATGCCCATACCGAGAAATGTGCGCCCAAACCTGAATCAGTGAACATGATTTCATGAACAGCCCAAACATTGAGATCCAAACACACAACTCTCTGATTACTAGCGTGATCCATGGGAAAACTCCAAGACATCTAGATTCATGTTTCTCAATCTTATTAAATTCTTTCCTCTTTTGAGAAACTTGACAAAATCACACTCTTTTTTTTTTTTTTTGAAATTTCAAAATAATTATTGTGAGTAAAAATAAATCAAACAAATTACAGTATTGTGATAGTTATGTTTGCGTGTCAAGTTGGCTGGGCCTGGTTGAGTGGCTGGGCAGCTGGTGGTAGTTATTTCACATGATGAGACGGGCAATCAACTCCATGGTGGGATCTACCACAAGAAGCTGAGTAGCTGCCTTTGGGATGTGGTCTGCTTCCTGTATTTAAGGAGAAACCTTGGGGATACTCTCTAACCTATGGCATGTTTGGACCCTGCATGTAGCTGTGTTGGTGTTTAGCAGCCTGCCATGCTCTACCGACCTTGGGACTTACAATGGACTTGAATTAATGGCGTGTCATGTGGTTTGGTAACATCAGAACTGTGCCATTTTATTTGTTGACCTTGGACTTAGCCTCAGCAGTCAGTAGTTGCCTGAGTGAAGAGATGCCTCTAGCTTCAGTGGGCCAAGAGCAAGAGGCAAAGCTGAAGCCCAAGGTCCAGGGGCTTTCACCCAGCCCCTAGAGCCTGGCACTTTGAACTTGGACTTAAAGCCTCCAAATTGTAAGAATAAACTCCTGTTTGTTAAGGCCATCCTGTTTGTGATATATTTCTCATCAGAGCAGCACTAGGTAACCAGAACATCTGCTTTTGAAAGAAATGTGTCAATCATTGTTAAA
>NW_006921640.1:1355644-1367329 GCF_000298275.1 Orycteropus afer afer
TGGACTTAAAGCCTCCAAATTGTAAGAATAAACTCCTGTTTGTTAAGGCCATCCCATTTGTGGTATATTCTTGTCAGAGCAGCACTAGGTAACCAGAACAAGTATTAAACATGTCTTTTCAGACTACAAGCACGACCCTCCCTGGTGATTCCTACATACCCTGTCTCCTGGGATCGAGAAGAATGGAAATACAGTGTGCTCTTCTATTTCCACTCACCTAAGAATTAGGGCATTTGCATTTAATTCTTACAACTTGTGATGTGCTATTATCAACCAATAAAGAAACAGAGACTCAGAGGGTATAATAAACCTATGTGAGGCAAGGCTACTATATTTAGTGAAGCCAAACTATTATTATCCTACAGAAGCATAATGAGACTCTCGGTAACTTGCCCAAGGTCACACAGCTAAGAAGTTTACACCCAGTGGAGGAGGTAGATTTGCAAACAAATCACTACCATCCAGGCCCAAAGCATGTGCTGGAGGTTTATGGGAACACAGGATAGATTTGGGCATTGGTGACAGGAGAGATGACATTTGAATTAGTCTTGCATATTACAACCTGTAAGACTTGCCTAATTGAGAAAGTAGGAAGGGAAATCCAAACAAAAGGCCTTGCCGTAAGTGTCTGGTGTAGTCAAAGCATATGGGCTGGCAGTGGGGATGTGACGGAAAAGGTACTTCAGACCCAGATGAAATCAAAACTTTTTAATTTTGATTTTCATCTCAGTGTTGTGATTTTCATCTAACTGCTGTCTTCCTACGACTTCATAATTCTTTCTTCTTTCTCATCTGCTTCCAAAGCACTTCTCTAATCAGTATGCACCATCGCCTTTGAATAAGAACACACCTGCTCTGATGAGGCCTGGTGGTGGAAGTGGGGAATTCAGCCTTCTCTGTCTCTCTCTGATATCTTTAGAAACACCTGAATCTTATATGCAAGGGTGCTGGTCACTGATGTCCTGGTACCCACTACTGCAGTCCCTAGGACCAGGGTTATCACTCAAAAAGGTGCTGGCTCTTTGAGGGCCTATTCTACCTCCCTCAGACCAATGCTTCACTCAACAGGAAGTGTTTTTCAGCAGCTCTTACTCATCAGCTCAAGGAGCTCTGAGGGCATAGTGCCTAAGGCATTTAACTGCTAACCAGAAGGTTAGTGGTTCAAACCCACCAGCCACTGCAGAAAGAAGACTGGCCAATCTACTTCCATAAAGATCTACCACCTTGGAAACCCAAAGGGGGTCACTTTGAGTCAGAATCAACTTGATGGAAGTGAGTTTTTTTTTTTTTTTTTTTTTTTTTTACCATCAGCTCACAGACGCTTGTCTGGTCACAGATATTGTGAAATTGATTGAGCCTAGAGGATGACAGATTTCATCTTGGTGGGAGGCATAATCCATGTGGAGTCTAGGCCCTGATTTGTTTCCATTCTTGGCTGCTTTCTTACTGGACAAGGGTCAGGTATATATGGCTAGGCATATGTGTGTAGGGGACCAAGAGCCTGTATCAGTGCAGTGGGCTTTGCTGGGCAGACGGGTGTATACAGTCCTCTGTCTTCTAGCAGAGTGAGGGCTCAAAAATGTCTGCTGCATGAAAAAATAAATGAATGATAAGAAATATCCATGAAGGGAGAGAAACACAGAGCTATCCAGGAATAACATGGAGGTTGGGAGAGGGAATGGTAAAAAATTGCATATGGCCTTCTATGTTCTTCTGGAATATTAAAAGAGAATGTGGGAACCACTGGGCCTCAGATGCTAGTTTTATCATGAATGATCAGACTTTGACATTTCTGCTATGGGGCAGGATAAATACACCTTTTTAAACTTTTTTATTTTGGAATAATTTTAGATTTACAGAATTTACAAAAATAGTGTGGAGAGTTCCATATAACCTCACCCAGTTTTCGCTAATGTGAACATCTTACTTAACCAGGGTATGCTTGTCAAAATTAAGACATTAACATTGGTACAGTACTATTAACTGATCTATAAGCTTTATTAATTTCCACTGATGTTATTTATTTATTTATTTTTCTATTCCAGGATCCCATCCAAGATACTGCACTGTATTTAGTTTTCATTTCTCCTTAGTTTCCTGTGACTTCTCAGTCTTGTTCTTCATGACCTTGACAGTTTAAAGGTCAAATATTTTTTAGAATGTCCCTCAATTTGGGTTTGTCTGATTCTTAGGCTGGGGTTATAAATTTTGGGGAAGCATGCCATAGAGTGTGAGATATCTTTCTAATCACATCATATCAAGAGTTACACATTATAACATGACTTGTCACTGGCAATGTTAACCTTGATCCTTTGTTTAAGGTATTGTCTTCCAGGTTTCTCCACTACAAGGTTATAATTTTCCCTTTCCATATTCTGTTCTAAATCCAGTCTACAGGCAAAGGGAGAGGAATTAATCTCTACCTCCTAAAGAGAGGAGTATCTACATACATTATACAGAATTCTTCTATATAACTGTTGTTTGTTGTAATGTGCCGTCTACAGAAGCTCAATTATAACAAATCTGTACTTCCTTGGTAATGTGAGTAGTTGAGGGTGACATCGATGGTCAATTAGAAAATGACTAGAAAGTTGTCAAATCCAAGAATTTTTAAAAAATCCTTTCCAAATATGTTATCAACTGTTTTTTTTTTTTTTTTCTTTCATAGTTGGCCTTTCTTGGTAAAACATATCTCTTAGCCAAAAAGATCATCGTTAAATCTATTCCATCATTCTACCTCTGAATGTCTGAAAATGGAACAATCTCATTAAAAACACAACAAAATAAAACAAAAACCAACAACCACAATCTGTAACAACCTATCATTTTCCTTGAACCAGACACTCCCATAAGGTAGGGCTAAGCCTCCATCATCTCTGCACAGTGGATTTAATTACTTTCTTTTATGGAGAGGTTGAATAACTTGTCTCAAGCTCTGCAGCTGGTAATTGGCAGAGCCCAAATTCCACCCTGTTTCTCTGCCTCCACAGCCTATGTCCTTTCTTTCCTCTGTGGCACATTCACTGCCCTTTCCCACTTAGGAAGCCCAATAAGCAGAATCTGACCTAGATAGATGAATTTTTATAAATCAAAAACTCTCTAAAATAAACATGAACAAACAATAGGACAATCTATTCACTTCTGTGCCACAAGTAATGCTAATTCCTTCTTTCTCCATCCACAACACCCATAGCAATGTTCCTGCCTAGCACTCCTAGCTGTAGGCCTTAGAGCACTTTTTGCACAACTTCAAGAAATAAGAAGGTCCAGAAACTGGAAGGTTCAGGGCCTTACCTTGCCAGTGCTTCAGTGGCTTTTCAACGTAATCTGCAGAGTTGATTCCAACTCATAGCGACCCTATGGGAAAGAGTAGAAATGTCCCATAGAGTTTTGAAGGTTGTAAATCTTTACAGAAGCAGACTTCCACATCTTTCTCCTGTAGAGTGGCTGGTAGGTTTGAACTGCTGACCTTTCGGTTAGCAGCCAAGCACTTAATCTCTGTGCCACCAGGGCTCTTTGTTCTTCAAATCCTGACAGCCCTCATGGTGGAGGGGCCTTCTAGTGACAACCAGCAACTCCTGATGCCGTTCTGAAGAAAAAGCACATCCCCAAATGAATTCTTCTCATCTCAATGTGTACGTAACCGTGTTTTCCTGCTGACAGCGGCAACAGGCAGAAGTGGCAGGCTCCCCGTCTGTGATCAGAGTTTCTCTACCAGCTGCCCCAAAGCATCAAGCTCAGTGCTCAACATGAGCCCCGCCTCTCCAGTCGAGGGTTTCCAAAGCTTCTTTAGGGCTCGATGCTCCCTTGGGCCCCTCTGTCCAAGAAAAGCTCCTGAGAAAGAGCCACCAGAAGCTGACCTTTTCCTGGCCCCAGGCCAAGTTGGTCACAATGCCCCTCTGCCACCAGACAGTTTCCTCATGGGGCTTTGGTTTAACAATGCAGCTGGTGTTTTTCCTGCCTGGGGTCTTACAGAGTTTGCAGTCCTCCAGGCTAACTGTTGTTAGCTGCTGTTGATCCTATACACAATGAAACAGAACACTGACCTATCCTGCACCATCCCTGTGATTGCTTGTGGATTGGACCACTGTGATCCATAGAGTTTTCATTGTCTGATTACCTAAAGTAGGTTGCCAGGCTGTTCTTCCTTTCCACTTTAGTCTGGAAGCTCTGCTGAAATCTGTTCAGTGTCATGCCAACACACAAGCCTCCACTAACATGCATGGTGGCTACACATGAGTTGCATTGGCTAAGAATTGAACTCAAATTTACACAAAGAAGGTGAGAATTCTACCACTGAGCCGCCATTGCCCTTTCAAAGTATTTATCACTGCCTTTCAGATAAACACTGCCAGGCATCTTGGAAAAAGCTTGGGCTCGGCCTTGAGCCAGGGCAAGTGATTCTGTCAGCCTCATTGGTTTTGTTTTACCTTTTAAATGGTGCTAATAATACCTAACACATAGGATATTATGAGCACTAAATAGTAGAATGGATGTGAATCATGGGCACAAAATTGGCTTTCACTAAATGCTAATTCCTCATTTTTTTTTTTTTTTTAAATGCCACTTGTGTTAGTTTTCTAGTGCTGCCATGCAAAATACCACAAACTGGGTGGCTTAAAACCACAGAAATTCATTCTCTCACAGTTCTGGAGGGTGAAAGCACAAATTTAGGGTGTCAGCAGGCCCAAGGCTCAAAGGAAGGCTCCTTCTTTGCCTCTTCCAGCTTCTAGTAGCCTCAGGTACTTCTTGGCTTATGGCAGCGTAACTCTAGTCTCTTTCTTCACATGACCATTTTTCCTCTGTGTCTGCCTCTTTATGTCTCTCCTCTTTTTGTAAGGACCCTAGTGGTATTGTGTTAAGGTCCACCCCATTATAGTATGATCTCATGTTAGTTTAACCAATTAACTAAGTATATCTGCAAAACACTATTTCCAAACATGGTCACATTCACAGGTTTTGGGGGATTAGGACTTGAACGTATCTTTTCAGAGGACACAAGTCAACCCATAACACTACTCTAGCTAATAGTTGACTTTGATCTCAGATCCTCTTCAATTCATTTCACTTGGCTATGAAAACTCAAGGAGCTCTGGTAGCATAGTGGCTAAGGTACTTGACTGGTAACCAGAAGGCTGGCGGTTCAAACCCACCAGCCACTCCTCAGAAGGAAGGTTGGGCAATCCTACTTCCGCAGTGATACTGCCTCAGAAACCCAAGGAGGGGTCACTATGAGTCGGGGCCGACTCGACGGCATATAACAACAACAACAACAATGAAAACTCAAAGGAGCAGACAACAATGGAGGTGATGAGGAAAGGACTCCAACATTTAGAGTGTGAGGTGAGCTAATTGACCAACATGACTCAGAAACTAAGAGGACTTCAGGAGATTTGCTGGTCTACTTGGTGGCAATGGGCTTGGGTTTTGGTTATTGTATTGTATACAAATAGTTTGCTTTGTGCTCAACTACCAGCCAAAAGGTTGGCAGTCATACCCAGGAAGCAGCACCATAGAAGAATGGACTGGAGATCTGCTACTGCAAAGATTATAGTCAACAAAACCCCAGGGAGCAGTTTTACTCTGTAACACATGGGATTGCCATGAGTTCACTCAGTGACAGTGAGGTTGGTTTTTGGTTTGGAATGGTAATGCAGCCACAGAGGCCTCAAGGCACAGCACTGGCACAGAGGAGGGAGTAATAAACTCTATCAGGGAGATGGCTTTGAAGGTGGCTTATGACTAAGAATACTGAAACTCTCAGAGGCAAATACCTGGGCTGAACATTTTACTGACAAGGATCCTGTAATCAATGTGCCCTGAACACATGGCTTTTGGACAGCTTTTGTATACTTCAACATGAGAACATAAAGAATATGACACAGGCAATCTTGCTTCCTGAGGAGGAAATCCATTTTCCTGTGCTCTGGCTCCTCTATTCAAGGTTGGAGGCAGAAGGCGTGAGAGTTTGGAGGGAGGGTGTGCTGGTCTTTGAGTGATCTGCAAAAAAACCTCAGCTTTATGTCCACCAACAACAGCTGACAGGACATGGATCAACAACAACAAAAATGAAAACAAAATGGATCCCAGCAGCCACACAACAAAAAATAAGGAAATGACCTTGCTCTTGGGTCCCATATGTGTGAGCAGAAGTGAAAGCTAATTTCAGCCATTTTTACAGTCACTGATTCCATGAAACAGGTGAGGGAAGGTGGGAAAGGATCCAGAGGAGCAGGTGGGAAGCAGCAAGACATGTTACGTGAGGCTATGGGTATTCCTTGTCAGAAAATTTTGTTAGAGAACCTCTGAGAGGTCTCTCAGGGCTGGATTGAGACAACCCCCAGCTCTGAGACTCCTAGTTCACTGTTCAGCTTCACTGCCTCCCCATTTATTTTTGTACATTTGAGGCGACTTATGCAAAACTCACAGCTTTCCTTCCATGTCCCCACACCAGCCTCCTCACATCAATACATCTCTTGCCAAAATCAAAAGCTGAAGCTGATAGAACATTTGAGTGGAAGAAACATTGAAGTAATCCAGTCCAAGACTCACTTAAGGAATAGTAGTATGAGAAAGTTGGGCAAGTTATCTCTGAAGAAGATAAGTATAAAACTACAAAATTGCCTAGAACAAACATTTCAGCAATTTGGAAAATGGCCAAGGGTAGACAATAAACTGAGAAGTATTTAATCTTAAGAAATTGCTATCACATAGTATGGCCCTGAGTCTGTGGCTTTCTTGTCTGGGGATTCTACTAGCCTCCCTTGGCTGGGACAGTGAAAGCCACAGCTTGAGTCGAAGGAATTAAGTTAGTTTGAGGACTGTTGGTGAAAATCAACAGCAGCTTTGCCAGCTGGAGGTGGCAGATTTGGTCTAGGATGGGGAAATGAAAACTTGCAGTTGAACAGGTTAAAGGTTGTGGTCTCAGTCATAGACAGGAAGTGAAAAACTGCAGCTTTACTAGATTGAGGTTGTAGCAGAAGATGAGCCAGAAACTTAGTAGGGAGACCCTAGAAATGAGAGTCACGAAAGAGCTGAGATAATAAAGCCTGTATACATGGGTGGATAGATGGGTGGACAGGCTGAATGATTAGGTGTATCTATGCAGGGGAGAGTGTGCCCAAGACAATGTATAGGGTTGGCAGACAATGTTTCTACAAATGTGTTGGTATGTTCTGTAAGAATTCCCAGATATATAGTAGAGGTGACAAGGGACAAGGTTGTAGTGACTTCTTGGCCACAGCCAGCTACCCAGAGGGAGTGATTAGTTGGACCTGTGGGCTTGGGACCGTAGTCACAGGGGACATCAAGCTCAATTGGCATAATATACTACACAAAACATAGTTCCACATCCTACTTTGGCAAGCAGCGACTGGGATCTTAAAAGCTTGCAAGCAGCCATCTAGATGCAACGATGGGTCTCTCCTCATCCAGAGCAAAGAAGAATGAAGAAAACAAAAGATTCATGTAAACAGTTAGTCCAAGGGACTGGTACACCATGCGATCCTTAGCCTATAAGACTATGAGACCAGAAGGACTAGATTGTGCCCGGCTACCGCTATCAACATAGATCTCCCTCAGAGGGGCATCTATGTAGGAGATCCTGGATAGAGTGGGAGAACAATGTGGAACAAAACTCAGAATCATAAAAAAAAAAAAAAAAAAATGACCAGTCTTGCTAGTCTGATAGAGCCTGATGGAACCCCTGAGACTCTGGTCCCTAGCTGCCCTTCAGGTCTGGAATTGAACCCACTCCTGTGGCATCCAGCCAAAAAAAGACAGGCATATGAGGTGAACATTTACATTAGGTAGATACACTCCTTGGAGAGATCAATCATGGGATAAGAGAAGGGCAGTATATATAGGAAGACAGCTCAGGGGGCAGGCATGTATGGAAGGAAGGACACAGGGAAGAGGTAACTATGGGGAGGAAGTGGGAGGGGGGATGTTGTATTGTGGTAAATTGTAGTCAATGTCATGAGACAAAGTGTATGCGAGCTGCTGTATGGAAAGTGAATTTGCTCTGTAAACTTTCAACCAAATCACAATAATAATAATAATAATAATAATAAAAACAATCAAGGATGAAGATCAGAACCAAGAAACACAGCACACTTTGGGGTCCAGGTAGATGTTCCAGGTGTGGACACTTGTTAGTTCAAATAATTATACAAGAAACCCAAACAGAAGATAGATTGCTCAGGGGGCAGGAATGCATAGGAAAGAAGGACACAAGGAAAAAGTTAACTACAGGGAGAAAGTGGGAAGAGAGCTGTTACATTGTGAGGAATTGCAGTCAATGTCATAAAACGAAATGTATATGAACTGCTGTCTGTAAAATGAATTTGCTCTGTAAAATTTCATCCAAATCACAATAAAAATTTGACAGAAAAAAAAAGGAAAGAAAGCAAGCCTGTATACAGTCCTGGCTGACTGCTAAATATGCATGAATGGGAGCAAAGAGTGAAAGCCAAGGGAGTCCTGAGGACCTGCTGTGGCTTTGAACATGTTCCTCCCAAACATACATCTCAGGTGACAGAGGGTGGAAGGCTTATCTACTCAGGGTGTCTGAGTGTAACCCTGCAAATAATTTTCTGACTAAACAAAGCAGGAACAGGGAAGATTCTTAAAGACCAGGCTCCAATCTCTGCCTTTTGTTTTTACATGGACATTATCCTAGTTTCCTAGTGCTCCTGTAACAGAAATACCACAAGTGGATGGCTTTTAAGGAACAAAAATTTATTTTCTCGTAGTATAGAATAGAAGTCTAAACTCAGGGCACTGGCTACAGGGGAAGGCTCTCTCTCTGTTGGCTCTGGGGGGAGGTCCTTGTGTCCGCTTCCGTAGCCTCGGTGTTCTTCTGTTCCTTGGGAATCTTCATGTGTCATCTTCTTCCCCTGTTTTGTGTTTGTTTTCTCTGTGTCTAAACCACTCTTTATATAATGCCCAAGTGATTAGGTTTAGGACATACTCTACACTGATAAGGCTTCATTAACATAACAAAGAAAACTCTACTCCCAAACAGGATCACTGGTGTAGGGATTAGGATTCCAACACATATTTTGGAGTGACACAATTCAATTTGTGATGGTCATCTTTCCCCTGTGTCTGTCTGTCTTTGTGTTTCTTCTCTTCTTATAAGGACACCAGTAACATTGCTTTAGGGCCCACCTTATTCCAGTATGATCTCATGTTAATTAATTTCATCTGTAAAGACCGTATTTCCAAATAAGATCAGTATATCTTCTTGGGGAGCACAATTCAACTTATTGCACCATGCAAACAGCAAACATAATACAATTGTAATGCTTATAGCAATGTCAAAAAAAAAAAAATAGACTTTATGACAAGGAAAGAGGTTGGTTTTATCATAATAAAAGAGTTAATACAGGCAGAAGATGTGAAAGTATAAATGTGTATGCCCTGGTGTTGGCACAATTAAGCACTAGGCTACTAACTGAAAGGTTGGTGGTTCACATCCACCCAGTAGCTCTACTACTTGGCAATCTGCTCCCATAAGGATTATAGCCTTGGAAACCCAATAGGGCAGTTCTACCCTGTTACATGGAGTCAGTATGAACTGGCATCAACTCGACTGCATACGTTACCGTCAACAAGATGTATCTAAAAACAAAATTAAGCCCTAAAATACACAAAGCAAAAACTGACAGCATTAAAAGGTAAAAAAACACAATTCAGCACTGTATTGAAGCTTTTGATACTCCTCTCTCAGTAATTAATAGAATGGGTAGAAATAAAATCAATAAGACTAAAGAAGACCTGAAGAATATTATTAACCAACTTGATTTCACTGACATATATAAACACCCACCTAAGCAGAATATCTTGACTTCTCACCAGAAGGCTGGAGGTTCAAACCCACCAGCCACTCCTCGGAAGGAAGGTTGGGCAATCCTACTTCCGTAGGGATACTGCCTCGGAAACCCAAGAAGGGGTCGCTATGAGTCGGGGCCGACTCGATAGCAAACAACAACAACAAGCAGAATATCAGGAGCTCTGGTAGCATAGTGCCTAAGACACTTGACTGCTAACCAGAAGGCTGGTGGTTCAAACCCACCAGCCACTCCTCGGAAGGAAGATGGGACAATCTACTTTCGTAGTGATACTGCCTTGGAAACCCAAGGAGGGGTTGCTATGAGTCAGGTCCGACTCCACGACACATAACAACAACAACAACAAGAAGCAGAATATCCATTCAAGTCTACATGAAACATCAACTAGGATAGACTCTATTCTAGGCCATAAAACAAGTCTCCATGATTGAAAAAAGAATGAGGTAATGCAAAGTATGTTCTCCAACTACAATGGAATTACATTAGAGCTCCATAACAGAAATAAGTCTGGTAAGTCTCCAAATATGTGGAAGGTAAACAACACATTTCTAAAAAACCCCAGTCACTGACCACTCTGCAAGGGATCACAAGAGGAGGTCCCAGATAAACTGTGGAACAAAACTCAAAATCATAAGAAAAAGACCAGGCGTACTAGTCTGATGAAGACTGGTGGTGGAACTCCTAAGACTATGTCCATTAAACACCCTTCAAGCTAGGAACTGAACTTAACCCCCGTGAATCAAATAATGTTGTTGTTGTTGTTATTTGCCGTCGAGTCGGCCCCGACTCATAGCGACCCCTCCTTAGGTTTCTGAGGCAGTATCACTACGGAAGTAGGATTGCCCAACCTTCCTTCTGAGGAGTGACTGGAATCAAATAATAGACATACCTAAAAGGTGAATGGTGATATCAGGAGGGTATGCACTGATTAGAACAATCAAGTGTATGAGATCAAGAGGACAGCATTTGTCCAGGAATAGAGCTAGGAAGGCAGGGGTGGGGATGGGAGGGAAGGATGAAGGGAAGGGCAGATACAGGGCAGAAGTGGGAAGAATGTTATAATGTGGGGATTGCAGTAAATGTCACAATGCAGAATGTGTATGGATTGTTGGATGGAAAACCAATTTGCTCTGTAAACTTTTACCCAAATCACAATTAAAAATAAATAAATAACCCTATTCAAAAAAGAAATTAGAAATGAAATTAGAAAATGTTTTTATCTGAATCAAAATGAAAACACAACACATCAAAATTTATGGCAGCAGCTAAAGTAGTACTTAGAGAAAATTTGTAGCTTTAAATATTAATATTAAAAAAGAAGAATGTTCTGAGTTCCGGCAAGATGGCGGACTAGGCACAAGGACTGCACAGATGCTCTTCAACAAAGAAAAGGGAAACCAATTAACACAGACACAGAAAATAATCTTGGTCCCCTGAGCCTTGAAGGGAAGGATACACAAGTGGACTAAACCCCAACTAGTGGGAGAATTTGTGTGAAAATACCAAAAAAGGAGACACACGGAGCTGCAGTCTGTCAGTGGACTGAGCGACCCTGACAGCACAGATGACACGGCTTGGAGATTCCCAAGTGGCAGTAGGACCTAAGAATTAACCCAAAAATCACCCTACTAGCCAGGGACTGCACGGACACTGTGCACGGTGGCTGGGGAATAAACGGAGAAGGTGAAGAGAAAGGTGGGCTGAGCTGTGGACTTTTGCCGGTCTGGAGGACGCCGCCATTTTGTAGGTTTAAAAAGCGGCTTGACTATTTTGGATATTCAAAGAGACAGCGCTCTCACAGATTTCTGGGGCTTAAGAACACGTTCTGCTT
>NW_006921640.1:1372615-1374058 GCF_000298275.1 Orycteropus afer afer
TGAGACAAAGTATATGTGAACTGCTGTATGGAAAGTGAATTTGCTCTGTAAATCTTCACCCAAATAAAATAAATAAATAAATAAATAAAACAAAACAAAAACAAAAACAAAAAAAGAAGAAAGTTCTAAAATCGGTGAAAAAAAGGAAGAAATTAAATCCGAAGTAACTGTTGTTCCATGCTGTCAAATCAATTCTGACTCAAAACAACCCTGTATGATAAAATAAAATTGACCCACTGGGTTTCCTAGAGTAAAAGCTTTATAGGAGCAGATGGCCAAGTCTTTTCTTCCATGAAGTGGATGGTGGGTTTGAACTATTGGCCTTTTGATTAGCAGCTGAGCGGTTAACTGTTGTGCCATCGGGACTCCTTCTGAAGAAACTAGAAGGAAGGAAGCAATAAAGATAAGAGCAGAAATAATCAAATAGAAAACAAACAAAAATAGATAATCAATGGATCCAAAAGATGGTTTTGATAAAACTTTAGCTAGACTGATCAAGAAATAAAAAAAAAGAAGATCCTATTTTCACCACAGAAACTTCAGAAGGTTCAAGAATTAGAAGTGAGTGTAAAGGTGCTAAAAACAGGATAAATGGTGAAAGTTCTCTATAGAAGTGGTTAGACTCCAGCCCCATCTTTTCTCTTCCCATACTTAGGCCAGCTGTGCATTTGTTCCTCCCCACCCCAGCGGAAGACTGGAGATTGATTCTCTAATGAGTCTACAGGGACTCTGAACTGGAAGATGTCACACAAAATGGAAGACATCAGTGGGAATAAGTGAAAATTGGCATACTGAAAGTTGAGAAACACCTGGTCCCAATTTTTTCTCCATTCTGCATCCAAAATATAGGCATCAAGGCTTATATCTCCAAGCAGGATGTAGTAAAGTCTTGTCTGAAGACTCTGACCAACCCAAGGGCTGTTATTAGCTGCATGCACAATGGGATCAGATCTTTGTGGTTCATAGGGTTTTCATTGGCTGATTTTTGGGAAGTAGATCATCAGGCTAACAAGTTACTGTCAGTGGACTCTGACTTACGGTGACCCCATGTGCGTCAGAGTAGAACTGTGCTTCATAGGGCTTTCAACCACTGATATTTGAGAAGTAGATAGCCAGGCATTTCTTTCTCATCTGTCTTAGTATGGAAGCGCCGCTGAAACCTGTTCAGCAACATGCAAGCCTGATGCATAGTGGCTGCACCTGAGGTACATTGGTCAAGAATCAAACTCAAGTTTCCCACATGGAAAGTGAGAATTCTACCATTGAACTACCACTGACTGACTATCTTCAAGCCAAGAGTTGTTGTTAGGTGCCATAGAGTTGATTCCAATTAATAGCAACCCCACGTGAGAGGGGAGCTCTGGTAGCATAGTGCCTAAGGCACTTGACTGCTAACCAGAAGGCTGGTGGTTCAAACCCACCAGCCACTCCTTGGAAGGAAGG
>NW_006921640.1:1374828-1376053 GCF_000298275.1 Orycteropus afer afer
GTAGCATAGTGGCTAAGACACTTGCCTGCTAACCAGATGGCTGGTGGTTCAAACCCACCAGCCACTCCTCGGAAGGAAGGTTGGGCAATCCTACTTCTGCAGTGATACTGCCTCGGAAACCCAAGGAGGTGTCACTATGAGTCGGGGCCGACTCGACGGCACATAACAACAACAACAACAACCTCGAAGTAACACTGGAAGCCAAGAAATAAGGAAAAGTATCTTCAAAATCCTTAAAGTTATTTTCAACCTGGAATTCTGTGTTAAGCCAAACTATTCATTAGGGATGATGATAAAATAGACACGCAGACATGAAAGATTTTAAAACATTTGCTCCATGACACCTTTCTCAGGAAGCTACTGAAAGGTATGTACAATCAAAATGAAGAAATAAACCAACAACAACAAAAGACCTGGGCTTCAGGAAGCAGAATACTCAATGTGAGAGAGGTGAAGGGGATCCCTAAGAGGGTAATGAAGGGAAATCCCCAGACAACAACTGTGCAGCAGGCCTAGGGAGCAACGAGTCCACACTGGAGAAAGTCAGAGGGAATAGGGCTGGGGTATTTCTTCCAAAAGGTGATATGATACCATTCTGCCCAGTGTGTTTGAATGCATGGAGAAGAGTTTTACATAATTAGGAACAATTTTGTGGGTTGAATTAATGATAAACATATAGACACTTAAACAAATGAAAAAACAAGTCAGTTATATCCAGGGAAAACAGAATATTTTGTTTAGGAAAAAAAAAAAAAGCATGCTGTACTATGTGGCTCAGCTGTGAGAAGAGTTTATACAGTGAAATCCATGAAAGCTGGAACTCAACAGGACTGCCTTGTTTTTCTGGGTCTTGCAAGTTTTCCACCCTTGACAGGGTATAGTCTTACCACTTTTCTATTGCTCTCTATTAATGGAAAATATTTAAGTTTTCCTTCACTGATAGGTTTCTCTACCTTACACAGGTTTTGGCTTCTGTAGTTTTTACTGTATAATCATAATAATACAAATATTGAATAATGATCTACTAAGAATAATTCTATAGCTATACTGGGAAGATGGTGAGATAAGATGTATGCATTGGAGAAGGTGATAAAAAAAGAACTAACTATACTTCATGTTGTTGTTGTTATGTGCCGTTGAGTCGGCCCCGACTCATAGCGACCCCTCCTTGGGTTTCCGAGGCAGTATCACTACGGAAGTAGGATTGCCCAACCTTCCTTCCGAG
>NW_006921640.1:1376613-1380747 GCF_000298275.1 Orycteropus afer afer
TTCTTCACTCAGACAGCTGCTGGCTGCTGAGGTTGAGAAGCCCCAAGGTTGACAAGTAAAAAGGCACAGTCCCGATGTTACCAAACCACACGGCAGGCCATTAAGTTCATTGTAAGTCACAAGGTCAGCAAAGCATGGCAGGCTGCTGAGCAATGACATGGCCACATGCCGAGTTCAAGCGTGTCATAGGCTAGAGACCATTCCCAAGGCTTCTCTTTATATACAGGAAGCAGACCACATCCCAAAGGCAGCTACTCAGCTGCTTGTGGTAGAGCCCAGCATGGAGTTGATTGCCAGTCTCATCATGGGAATTATTACCACCAGCTGCCCAGCCACTCAACCAGGCCCAGCCAAGTTGACACACAAACATAACCATCACAACTAGTTAAAAAAGTCTGCCCTGAACGTTATGTTTTTTTTTTTTTTTTTTTAAAGAACTATCTACATAACTAGGGGATCAAATTGATAACAGCTACTCAGAAGGTTAGATAGTAAGAGGAAGTGAGTTTATGTTAATAGGGGAGGAGCAAATAAAGAAAGGGGTTAGAATGGCTGTACAATTTGAAGAATGTAACTAATGTCACCATATTGTGCTTGGAGACTTTGTTGAACTGGTGTATGTTTTGCTGTGTATACTTTCAACAACAACAACAAAAAGTATCAGCTGAATGAGCTGAAAGTGTGGCGTCTGGGGAGCAGAAAATGACAGGTGGTTTGCAATGACACAGGAGCTTTCATCACAGCAAGCCTCTTTGAGTCCTTAAATCATGTGCATGTATAACTGATAAATATTAATACTTCCCCTTGCCTCTTATATAATCTATTCTATTTTACTGTACTGTGTTCTATTCCTCTCTCTTTTCTTCAGTGTGTTTTATTCTAGCTCATTTTTTAAATGCTGGTCTTGCCTGACTAAATGGATTTTCACTACCACCTGGGTTCCAGTCTCATAGACTGAAAAAGCATTGGGGTGGAACACCTGGAAGGGACTTGCTAAAGTGTGTGAGGCCACTGGATCTAGTGGGGAGAGCATGGGCTTTCATGCCATGCAGCTCTCAGCTGAAATCCCAGTTTGATAAACTTACTATTTGTGACACTCCAGCTGTGTTACCTACCTCCCTAAACCTCAGTTTCCTCATTACTAAAACTCAGATTACAAAACCAAACTCTTAAGGTTGTTGTTCAAAGGTACCCAGAAAATATTACCTTTTTTATTTTATTTTATTTCATTTTATCTTTAAAGGCACAATGCCACAATCATGTGAGTCCTTACATATGAGTGCTTGCATGTCCCTGAAGTAGCTTAGAGGTTAACAGCATGGAGTCTGGAGCAAGACTGGCTGGGTTCAAATCCTGCCTTGGACATTTAATAGACTCTGAGAACTTAGGCAAGATGCCTAAGTTGTACTTTAGTTTCTGTTAAAATGGGGATGATGATACTCCCTAACTTCTAGGGTTTCTGAGGATGCAATGAGTTAATGTGTACAAAGCATCTAGAACAGTTCCTGAGACAGAGCAACACTGGGTAAATGATTACCATTATTACTGCAATAATGTTGGTTGTCACATGGAGGGAATGGCAGTGAGGAGGAACCAGTATATACCGGCAGCTGTGCTAGTTGTTTACAACCTGTGACTATCTTGACTTGTCTGTGCAGCTGCCCTGCAAGTTGTTAAGCATTTTGAATAGCACCATAATTGCACCTTGTTTTCTTAGAACGGGCTTGTGGCCCCTCCCTGCTAGTAAGGAGAGAGCTTAACAGGAGGGAGAATCAAACTTAGACTGATATTCAATATCAGGGACTGGCAACAGCTTCACTGTGGTGGTTTAATATTTTGTGAGGACTCAGAATGTCCTGTGGAGCCCTGGTGGCACAGTGGTTAAGTGCTCAGTGGCTAACTAAAAGGTCAGCAATTCAAACCCACCAGCTGTTCTATAGGAAAAAGAAGAGACAGTCTGCTTCTATAAAGATTTATAGGCTTGGAAACCCTATGGGGCAGTTTTACTCTGTCCTATAGTGTCTCTATGAGTTAGAAGCTACTTAATAGTCATGGGTTTAGTTTTGGGTTTAGAATGTTCCAGGATGTGAAATACACTATGAACTTGAAAACTTGCCCCACCCACCCATCAGAATCAAGAAGTAAATGTGTGAGAGGTGTGTGGTGCGTACAGCAAACTCATCTCTTTCCTCTTTCGAAGCTGTTTACTAGGGAGAACTGGAAAGGGCTTGGGGCAAATTTTATTTTTGTAGTTTCTTGTTGTTGTTGTTGTTAGGGGCCATCGAGTTGGTTTCGATTCATAGCAACCCTACATGTGACAGAACAAAATATGGCTCAGTCCTGCACCATTCTCATAACTGTTGCTGTGGTTCAACCCATTGTTGCAACCACTGTGTCAATTCATCTTGTTGAGAGTTTTCCCCTTTTTTGCTGACCATTGACTTTACCTTTCTGCTTGAGAAATGCTCAGTGTATCCTTCCCTTTTGGTTTTCTAATTCCAGGTCTTTGCACATTTCTTTATAATGTTTTACTTTGTCTTCTCAGGTTGCTCTTTGAAATCTTCTGTTCAGTTCTTTCACTTCATCATTTCTTCCATTCTCTTTAGCTATTTTCTGTTCAAGAGCAAGTTTCAAAGTCTCTTCTGACATCCATTTTGGTCTTTTCTTTCTTTCCTGTCTTCTTAATGGCCTTTTGCTTTCTTCATTTATCGTGTTCTCGATATCACACAACTTGTCTGGTCTTCATTTATTGGTGTTCAGTTAGTCAAATCTATTCTTCAGGTGATGTCTACTTTCAGGTGGGATATACTCAAGATCAGATTTTAGCTCATGTGGACTTGTTTTAATTTTCTTCAACTTCAACTTGATCTTGCATATGAGCAATTGATGATATGTTCTATAGTCAGCCTTGTTCTGACTGATAGTATTGAGGTTTGCCATTGCCTCTTTGAATAGATGTAGTCGATTTGATTCTTGTGTATTCCAAATGGTGAGGTACACGTGTATAGCTGGTGGCTATGCAGTTGAAAAAAAGGTGTTTACAATGAACAAGTTGCTCTATCATGTGATTTCAGGCATCATTTCTATCACCAAGGCCATATTATCCAACTACTGATGCTGCTTCATTTTCAACTTTTTCTTTCTAATTACCAGTAATTATTAATGCATCCTTTTTTTGGTTGTTGTTGTTATCCTCACTTTGCCTCCTATTACATTTAAACTTCATATGGACATTTTTATAGCATGTACTACAAAATGGAGTGCATAAAGATTGATAGCCTAGGCATTAATGAGCTGAAATGGACTGGTTTGTACCATTTTAAGTCAGATGATCATATGATCTTCTATGCTGGGAATGACAAATTGAAGATGAATGGTGTGGCATTCTCCATCACAAAGAATGTATCAAGATCTACCCCCAAGTACAATGCTGTCAGTGATAGGATAATATTCATATGCTTATGAGAAAGACCAGTTAATACTACTATTATTCAAATTTACACACCAACCACCAAAGCCAAAGACAAGGAAATTGAAGATTTTTACCAGCTTCTGCAGTATGAAATTGAGCGAACATGTAATCAAAATGTGTTATTTATCACTGGTGATTGGAATGCAAAAGTTGGAAACAAAGGAGAATCACTGGTAGTTGGAAAATAAGCCTTGGTGATAGAAATGACACTGGAGATCACATAATAGAATTTTGCAAGACCAACAACTTACTCATTGCAAATACCTTTTTGAACAACATGAATGGTGGCTATACATGTGGACTTCACCAGACAGAGTACACAGGAATCAGATTGACTACATCTGTGGCAAGAGGCAATGGAGAAGTTCAACATCTTCAGCCAAAACAAGGCCAGAAGGTGATTGTGGAACAGACCATCAACTGTTCATATGCACATTCAAGATGAAGTTGAAAACAATTAAAATAAGTCCATGAGAGCCACAATATGACCTTGATTATATCCCTCCTGAATTTAGAGACCATCTAAAGAATAGATTTGATGCATTGAACACCAATGACCAAAAACTAGAGGAATTGTGGGATGACATCAAGAACATCATCCATGAAGAAAGCAAAAAGTCATTAAAAAGACAGGAAAGGAAGAAAAGACCAAAATGGATGTC
>NW_006921640.1:1381362-1403946 GCF_000298275.1 Orycteropus afer afer
CTTACTGAAGATAATTCAAAAATTGTTGCAGCAGTATATTGACAGAGAACTTCCAGAAATGTAAGGGGATTCAGAAGGGGATGTGGAGCAAGGGATATCATAGCTGATGTCAGATGGATCTTGGCTCAAAGCAAAGAATACCAGAAAGATGTTTACTTGTGTTTTATTGACTGCAAAGGCATTTGATTGTGTAGATCATAACTAATTGTGGAAAACATTGAGAAGAATGTTCTTATTCCAGAACACTTAATTGTACTCAAGAGGAACATGTACATACATAAGGAGGCTATTGTTTGAACAGAACAATGGGATACTGCACAGTTTAAAATGAAGAAGGGAGTGTGTCAGGGTTGTATCCTTTCACTATACTTATTCAATATGTATACTGAGCAAATCATCCGAGAAGCTGGTCTATATGAAGAAGAATGTGGCATCAGGATTGGAGTAAAGCTCATTAATAACCTGAGATATGCAGACAACACAACTTTGCTCGTTGAAAGTGAAGATTACTTGAAGCACTTACTGATGCAGATTTAAGACCGCACTCTACAGTATGGATTACACCTCAATATAAATAAAACAAAAATCCTCTCAACTGAACCAGTAAGCAGCATCATGATAAATGGAGAAAAGATTGAAATTGTCAAAGACTTCATATTACTTGGTTCTACAATCAATGTCAATGGAAGCAGCAGTCAAGACATCAAAAGACATATTGCATTGGGAAAATCTATTGCAGAGGACTTCTTTCAATTGCTGAAGAGCAAAGATATCTCCTTGAAGATTAAGGTACGCTTAACCCAAGCTGTGGTATTTTCAGTTGCCTCACATGCATGTGAGAGCTGGACAATGAAAAAGGAAGACCAAAGAAGAGTTGATGGTTTTGCATTGTGGTGTTGGCAAAGAATGCTGAAAGTGCTGTGGACTGCTAAAAGAACTAATAAATCTGTTGTGGAAGAAGTGCAGCCACATGCTCCTTGGAAGCGAGAATGACCAGACTTCGTCTCACCTACTTTGGTCATGTTGTCAGACGGGACCATTCTCTGGAGAAGGTTGTCATATTTGGTAAAATGAAGGGTCAATGAAAGAGGGGAAGGCCCTCCACAAGATGGATTGACATGGTGGCTGCAGCGATGGGCTCAGGTATAGATAGTAAGGATTGTGAGGCTGGCACAGGACTGGGCAGTGTTTAGTTCTTTTGTACATAAAGTCGCTATGAGTCAGAGATGACTCAATGGCACATAACAACAACAACGAATACAAATACATATACATATGTAGGAATATTGTGTGCCAGACCTCTGTATGGTCATGGGTATATTCCCATTTGCCTATCTATACTTGTCTACCTATGTATCCACTCACAGGTTAGCGTTTGGTGTTACTGTCAATGCAGTACTGTGTCTGCAATATTTGCCTTTATTGTCTGTGCCCCTCGTGCACCTCTCTGTGTCTTCCATTTCCTTAGTGATATTGTGTAAGTCACATACTTTTGTTATATTGATTTTCCCTTCACCCATATCACACCTGTCTCTAAATTATCCATCTATTTCCCCTCCATTTTCCTTCCCTCCCATTCCTGGTAACCAATAAAGAAAATTCCCTTCCCTGTGTAAACCTTTCCCTGACTTTTTACAATAATGGATAGATACAGCATTTGTCCTTCTGTGATTGACTTATTTCCCTCAGTATAATGTCCTTCAAGTTCATCCATGGTATGAGGTGATTCGCTGATTCTTCATTATTTTTTACTGTTGCATAGCATTCCATTGTGTGTATGTACCATAGTTTATTGTATTAGTGAAGAATACTGAAAATACCATGGACTTCCATAAGAATGAACAAATCTGTCCTGGAAGAAGTGCAGCAGGAATGCTCCTTGGAAATGAGAATGGCTAGACTTAGTCTTACCTACTTTGGTCATATTGTCATAAGGGACTAGTCTCTGGAGAAGGATATCATACTTGGTAAAGTGGAGGGTCAAATAAAAAGGTGAAGACACAGTGGCTGCAACAATGGGTTCAAACATAGCAAGGATTATGAGAATGGCACAGGACAGGGCACTGTGTATGTACAGTACAGTTCTGCTATGCACGGGGTTGCTTTGAGTTGGAATTGACTTGACACATAACAACCACCACCATAGTTTGGTTATCCATTAATCTGTTAACAGGCACTTAGGTTGTTTCCATCTCTTTGCTATCGTAAAGAGTGCTGCAAAGAACATGGATGAACATATGTTTTCAATGCATCTTGATTGCATGTTTGGTCAATTTCAGAGTGAAGAAGTTGGTTAAAATCTTCAACTAATTTCTCCATCTTTGGCTTTGATGGTTGGTGTGTAAATGTGAATAATAGTAATATTAACTGGTCTTTCTTCTAGGCATATGGATATTCTCCTATCACTGACAACATTGCACTTCAGGATAGATCTTTTTTATTGTTGGAACTGATTTGATGGCAGTGAGTTTGCTTTTTTTTTTTTTTAATTGTGATTTGGGTGAAAGTTTACAGAGCAAATTTATCTTTCATATAGCAGTTCATATACATTTTGTTTCATGACATTGACTGCAATCCCCACAATGTATCAGCTCTCTTCCAACTTTCTCCCTGTGGTTACCTTTTCCCTGTGTCATTCTTTCCTATGCATTTCTGCCCTCTGAGCTATCTCCCTGTGCAAATACTGCCCTTCTGATCTCCCATGGCTGATCATTCCAAGGAGTGCACCTACCTGATGTAAATATTCACCCTATATGCCTGTCTGTTGTTTGGCTGGAAGTCACAGGAGTGAGTTCATTTCCAGGCCTGAAGGGTGACTAGGACTAGTCTTGGGTATTTCACCAGTCTTTATCAGATTAGTAAGCCTGGTCCTTTTTATGATTTTGAGTTTTGTTCCACATTTTTCTCCCATTCTATCCAGGATCTCCTGCACTGATCACTTTCGTAGTAGTTGATAGTAGCCATCATCTAGTTCTTCTGGCCTAAGGGTCATGTAGGCTGAGATTCACATGGTGCACTAGTCCTTTGGACTGCTTCCACGTGTCTTTGGTTTTCTTCATTCTTCTTTGCTCTGGATGAGAAGAGGCCAACTGTTGCATCTAGATGGCCATGCTACTCACCAAAGTGGAATGTAGAAAAATGTTTTTGTGTAGTATATTATGCCAATTGAGCTTGATGTTCCCCACAACCAGGGTCCCAAGCCCACAGGCCCAAAAACTCACTTCCTCAGGGTGGTTGGCTGTGGCTAAGAAGTTGTCATAACTTTGTCCCCTATTAGTTCTATTTATATGGACATTCTTATAGCACATACAAATGTTATGTAGAAATATCATCAATCAAACTTATATACTGCTATAGGTATATTCCCTTTTGCCTAGACATCCCTGATCATTCAGCCTGTCTATCCATCTATTTACCCATAGATTAATGTTTGTTATCACTGACAATGCAGTATTATGTATGTAAAATGGTTTATCTTTGTTGCCTTCACCTCTTGTGCACCTCTCTGTGTCTTCCTTTTCCTTAGTGTTATGATGTTGGTCACTCGCTTTTGGTATATTTCCTTTCCCTTCACCCAAATCGATATTTCCTTCTTACCTAGCTAGTATTTTGCCCTCCCATCCCATCCCTGGTAACCAACAAAGAAAGTTTCCTTCCATATATAAATCTTTTCTTTACTTTTTACAATAGTGGACTAATAAAATATTTGTCTTCCTGTGATTGATTTACGGAAGTGTTGTTTTTGATGATGAATGTGATGGCACCCCTCTTCAATTTGTCATTCCAGGCATAGTAGATCATATGATTGTCTGATTCAAAATGGCCAATACAAGCCCACTAATCCCTAGAATATTGATCTTTATGCATTCCATTTTATTTATGACAACTTCCTACATTCATACTTCATACATTTCATGTTCCAATTATTAATGAATGCTTACAGCTGTTTCTTCCCATTTTGAGTTGTGCCCCATCAGAAAATGAAAGTCCGAAAGTTTTACTTCATCCATGTCATTAAGGTCAACTGTACTTTGAAAAGACAACTCTTCTTCAGTCGTATTTTGAGTGACTTCCAACCTGAGGGGTGCATTTTCTGGCACTTTATCAGACAGTATTTTTTGCCATTCATAAGGTTTTCATTGGCCAGTTTTTTTTCAGAAGTAGATAGCCCCATCATTCTCCCCAGTCTGCCTTAGTCTGGATGTTGTTGTTGTTGCTATGTGCTGTGGAGTCAGACCCGACTCATAGCAACCCCTCCTTGGGTTTCCAAGGTGGTATCACTACGGAAGTAGATTGCCCAACCTGCCTTCCGAGGAGTGGCTGGTGGGTTTGAACTGCCAGCCTTCTGGTTAGCAGTCAAGTGCCTTAGCCACTATGCTACCAGAGCTCCTTGCCTTAGTCTGAAAGCTCTGCAGAAATCCATGGTGGCATGGGTGACCCTGCTGGTATTTGAAATACCAGTGGCATAGCCTCCAGCCTTACAGTAACATGCAAGCAACCACAGTACGACAAATTGACAGCCCATTGTTGCCGCCACTGTGTCAATCCATCTTGCTGAGAGTCTTCTCCTTTTTCTCTGACCCTCTGCTTTACCAAGCATGATCTGCTTCCCTAGGTACTGGTCCCTTCTGACAACATGACCAAAGTAAGTGAGACTATTCTGGCCCTTCTCACCTCTAAGGGGCATTCTGGCTGTATGAATTCCCAGACAGATTTTTTTTGTTCTTCTGTGAGCCCATGGTATACTCAATACTCTCCAACATCATGATTCAAATGCATCAGTTCTTGTTGTTGTTGTTGTTAGGTGCCACGGAGTCAGCTCTGAGTCATAGTGACCCTACGTACAATGGAACAGAACACTGCCCAGTCATGTGCCATCCTGACAATCCTAGCTATCCTTGAGCTTATTGCTGCAGCCACTATGTCAAGCCACCTTGTTGAGGGTCTTCTCCTTTTCCACTGACCTTCTACTTTACCAAGTATGGCATCTTTCTCTAGGGAATGGTTCCTTCTAACAACATGACCAATGTAGGTGAGACAAAGTCTGGCCACTCTCCTTTCCAAGGAGCATCCCAGCTGCACTTCTTCTGGGATAGATTTGTTCATTCTGGTAGTCCATGGTATTTTCAGTATTCTTCACAAACACCACAATTCAAAGGCATTGTTCTGGTTACCTAGTGCTGCTCTGACAGGAATACACCACAAATGGAATGGCCTTAACAAACAGGAGTTTATTCTCTTACAATTTGGAGGCTTTAAGTCCAAGTTCAAAGCGCCAGGCTCTAGGGGCTGGGTGAAAGCGCCTCGGCCTTGGGCTTCAGCTCTGCCTCCAACTCCTGGCCCATTGAAGCTAGAGGCTTTTCTTCACTCAGACATCTGTTGGCTGCTGAGGCTGCCAAGCCCAAGCTTGACAAGTAAAAAGGCACAGTCCCGATGTTACCAATCCACATGGTAGCCCATTAATTCAAGTCCAATGTAAGTCTCCAGGTTGACAGAGCATGACAGGCTGCTGAAAAATGACATGGCGACATGTAGGGTCCAAGTGTGACATAAGCTAGAGACCATTCCCCAAGGCTTCTGCTTATATACAGGAAGCAGACCACATTCCCTAAGGCAGCTACTCAGCTGCTCACATGGAGTTGATTACCAGTCTCATCATGGGGAATACTACATCCAGCTGCCCAGTCACTCAACCAGGCCCAGTCAAATTGACACACAAACTGAACTACCACAAATGGCATCAACTCTTCTTCAGTCTTCCTTATTCATGGTCCACCTTTCACATGCATATGAGACAATTGAAAATACCAAGGCTCGAATCAGGTGCACCTTAGTCGTCAAAGTGACATCTTTGTTGTTTTAAGACTTTAAAGAGGCCTTTTGCAGCAGATTTGCCTAGTGCAATACATCATTTGATTTCTTGACTTCTGCTTCCATGGGTATTGGTTGTGGATCCAAGTAAAATGAAATCCTTGACAGTTTAAATCTTTTCTCCATTTATCATGATGTTGCTTACTGGTCCAGTTGTGAGGATTTTCATTTTCTTTATGTTGAGGTATAATCCATACTGATGGCTATAGTCTTGGATTTTCATCAGTAAATGCTCCAAGTCTTCTTCACTTTCAGCAACCAAGGTTGTGTCATCTGCATACCACAGGCAGTTAATGAGTTTTCCTTCAATCCTGGTATCACATTCTTCTACACATTCTAGCTTCTCAGATTATTTGCTCAGCATACAGATTGAATAAGAGTGGTGAAAGGATGCAACCCTAACACACACGCTTCCTTTTCCCAAATCATCCAATATCCCCTTGCTCAGTTTGAATGGCTGCCTCTTTGTCTATGTACAGGTTTTGCATGAGCATAATTAAGTGCTCTGGAATTCCTATTCTTTGAAATGATATCTATAATTTGTTATGATCCACACAGTCAAAGCCTTTACATTCTGAATCAAACACAAGTAAACATCTTTCTGGAATTCTTTACTTTCAGCCTAGATCCATCTGACAGCAGCAATAATATCCCTGGTTCGATGTGCTCTTCTAAATCTACCTTGAAATTCTGGCAGTTCCCTGTCAATGTACTGCTGCAAGCATTTTAGATTTATTTACAGCAAAATTTTACTTGTGTGTGATATGAATGATACTGTTCAATAATTTATGCATTCTGTTTGATTACCTTACTTTGGAATGGGCACAATTATGGATCTCTTCCAGTCAGTTGGCCCTGTAGCTGTCTTCCAGATTTCTTTGCATAAACAAGTAAGTGCTTCCAGTACAGTATCCATTTGTTGAAACATATCAGTAGGTATTCCATCAATTTCTGGAGCCTTGTTTTTCACCAATTTTTACCTCCTATGCAATATGCTACCTCCTGAAATGGTTGAATGTTGACCAATTCCTTTTGGTACAGTGACTGTGTGTATTCCTTCCATCTTTTTTTTTTTTTTTTTAATGCTCCCTGAATCATTCAATATTTTGCCCAGAGAGTCCTTCAGTATTGCAACTTGAGATTTGAATTTTTCCTTCAGTTCTTTTAGGTTGAGAAATGCTGAGGGTGTTCTTTCCTTTTGGTTTTCTAACTCCAGGTCTTTACATTTCATTGTAATACTTTACTTTTCTTCTTGAGCTGCCCTTCAAAGTCTTCTGTTCAGCTTTACTTCAGTTTACTTTATCATTTCTTCTACTCATTTTAGCTACTCTCCATTCAAGAGCAATATTCAGAGTCAAGTTTCAGAGAGATTCATTTTGTTCTTTTCTTTCTTTCCTGACTTTTAAATGACCTCTTGCTTTCTTCACACATGATGTTATTGATGTCATTCCATAACTTGTCTGGTCTTCAGTATGTCAAATCTAATCTTCACATGGTCTCTAAATTCAAGTGGGATATACTCAAGGTCATATTTTAGCACTTGTTGACTTGTTTTAATTTTCTTTAGCTTCAACTTAAACTTGCATATGAGCGATTGATAAATTGTTCCACAGTTGGTCCCTGGCCTTGTTCTGACTGATGATATTGAGCATCTCCATCTGTTCCCACAGATGTAGTTGATTTGATTGCTGTGTATTCTGTCTGGCAAGGTCCATGTGTATAGTCACCATTTATGTTTCGTAACATGTTTTTTTCCCTTCTCTGTGCCTGCCCCTGTTGAAAGGCCAGGGGTGAGGACTTCTACAATTGCTCCATGGCCAGGAGTAGGCAGCTAGGTTTGTAAAATCCCATTAGATCTGTGGAGGCTAAGCTTATATCCATTCTATTTCCTTCTTCTAATAATACTCAGAGTTTCATTTGAGGACCATCTCCTCTCTCTCATTTCCACATGATGTGAGGGAATCTTACCCCAACTTATGCCCATGTACCAGTCTTCTTGTTCTGCCCACAAATAAGTCAGTTGTTCAGAAGTGGAAACTGTTCTAAGTGGATCCAATCATGGTAAACAGCAGGATCTTTGTTTGGAATTATGAGATAGGCTGGCTTGCATTTTTACTGTCTCTAATCTCCCTCTCTGGAATGTGTCCTGGGAATTCTTGGCAGCCCTATCAAGATCACAAGGGGAACAGGCTTAGAGTGAAGCCAAAACTGCAGACAGACGAGCAGAGAAATGTAAAGAAAGTGATCCTTGGCAATACTGTTGACCTGCTGGACTAAACCAAAGCCAGAGTCTGCCCTACTTTTAGACTTTCCAGTTACATGAGATAATAATTTTCAGTTGGGTTTTCAGTTACTTCCAGCAGAAAAGAGTCTTAACTGACAGACAAAGCAAGTCTAAAGTTGTGATTTCTTGGGTTAATGTAGAATAGAATAAAGATAGATTCATGCCATGCAGGTGCTTGCTACTGCAGTCAAGAACTTCCCAGCCCAGAGATTACAAATTATCTGCCAGGGGCAAACTTAGACCTGGAGATGTCTGTTGTTACCCCTACACCTTCCAGCATCAGCTCATTGATTTTAAGTTTTGAATTTGTTGATAGCACTTAAAAACTGGGAAATTGTATTTTAAAATACATACTCCTATTTTATTCACAAAAATCCACAGTACTGGCAACTCTGGGCTTGTGTTCCACATGGTTGTAATTGGGGAAGCTGGGCAATGGCCACCTTTTCCACTGGAGCTTTTAGCACAGTCTCCAATAGGCCAATTTGTAGTTGTTATTTATCCCTGTGCTACATTGTTGCTTTATTTGCTGTGTTGTTGTTGTTAGCTGCTGTGGAGTTAGCCTCCAAGTCATGGTCATCCTGCATGATTGTGATCTATAGGGTTTTCATTGGCTGATTTCTGGAAGTAGATCACTAGCCCTTTCTTCCTAATTTGTCTTAGTCTGGAAGCTCTGCTGAAACATGTTCAGCATCATAGCAACATGCAAGATTATTGGTGGCTGCACATGAAGTGAATTGGCTGGAAATTGAACCCAGGTCCCCCACATGGAAGGTGAGAATTCTACCTCTGAACCAGCACTGCCCTCCTTATTTGCTGAAGTTTGGCTAATAGAAAAGCAAAATCATTCTTGTTCCCATTTTTCTATCACAAATGGGGCAACAAATGACAGGTGAAGAGGCCACTCCTTTTCCTGAGTCTTTTTCTCTCACTTTGATCACCTTTCAGGCTGCTGGGGACTTAAAGTCTTTCCCCTCTAATCTAATCTAATCTAATATAATCTAATCTAATCTAACCTCTTCCTTTTGTAGACCATGAAGATACTAAACCCAGACAGGCAAAGGGGTTTACATAGGTAACTCAGTCTGATCCAAACCCCTAACTCCTAGCCCATGTTTCTGTTGTATCCAATGCCTCATCATAAAAACTGGATGCCACAGAAAGCCTCTCTATGTGTTTGTATGTACTTTCCCAAGTGGAAAACTCACCTGAGGGTGAGTTGGTGTTTAAAGTCCCGCCCCCCCAAAAAAAATCTTTGGCCTCCACCTCCATGAAAAATAGAAAGAGATGGGCTATTGTGTCAGAAAAACTTAGTGTTGGTTCTACCACCTACTGAATATGACACTGGTCAAGTTACTTAAGTCCCCTGAAATTTCATTTTCTCCTTTGTAAAAGAGAGTAGCAATATCTATTCCCATGTAGGGTTGATACTAGGAATAAACATGAATATTTGCACAAAAGTCTGACATACAGTCAGAATGTCCATTTCCTCTCCTCACCCTGAATAAGAAGCATATTCAAACATCAAAAGTCTCTATTATCATGACTATCCCCCAATGCTTATACCCCAATGGTGACTCCATACTGTTGATAATACCTGTAAGAGTTTATGTGTGGCTGAAGGTTCTATTTATAGATCCCTTCCAAAACTGCATTGTGACAAAGGTCTGACAAAGACTGTGCTCCTTTGTCACAAGAGAGGGCACATGACCCAGGGTATGGACAATCATAATATCCCATCTCTCCGATGACAGGGATTGGCCTATGTAGTGGTCTTATGACACAAACATGGTGAACTAGAGCCCTTATTTGGACTGTCATGCAAATAATAGTAATAACAGGTAACATTTAGTGCAATATTATGAAGATCAACCCATGTTTTAAACTCTCACAGGTACTATCAACTTTTGTCCTCAAGCAACTTTATAAGATAGCTTATTTTACTATTACAAGAGAAGTTAAGCTAAAGTCATAAGGTCAGTGAAAGGCTGAGCCATGATTGATAACCATAGAGCCTGACTCCAGAGCCCATACTCTCTGCTGAGTTAAATAAACTGGAGCATCTTCCCATCACAGGGAGAAAGCCTATGTGTAGTCGTAGACAAAGAGCCTGTGTCAGTCAAGTGATGTTGCCTCAAGAATCAGGTAGCAAACACATCATATTTGAAAATCACTTTTCCATAGGGTAACTTTTGTGTCCTTAATTCTCTCTTGTAGTGGAAGCCATCAGCTTCATTTGACAGAGCTTATCTGCTTAGATGGAGCTGTACTCTGAGGACCCATCTAAGTCCCTGAGGACAAGCTGTGCCCTGATGGGGCCCTTTGACAGGTCAAAGCCTACCTGCCCACCTGCAAAGATCCTAAGGCCATTGCTTATGCTGAGGTTAAGAGTCCAGCTCAGGCTAACAGCCCTGAGCCCCTCCCTGTCCAGCCATCCTGCCCCAACAGCCAGTCAGCAATTCCAAGGCCATGGGAAGAACATCAGGGTACAGCAGTGAGAGGAATAGTATACTTTTCTTATCCCCACCCCAAAATGGCTACACATTAGTCTCCATGATTCAGGCCACCCTAGACACACTGCAGAGAGCAACCCTGTCTGAGGACAGTGCTCATCCACTTCAAATTCCACATAACTTTCAGGGAACTATAGTGTCTTGTGGGGCTTTGGAATCACAAAGACTTGGGTTTGAAACCTGTTCTGCCACTTCCAGATATATACCCATGGGAAAGTTACCTAACATCTGTGAGCCTCAATTTTATCAATGACAAATGGAGATGATAATATCTCCCACACAGAGCTGCTGTGGCATTTAAAAATGAAATAAAGGTTCTAATATTAGACAAGGAGCAGCTGCTCACTAGGGGCCATTATCATTTAATACAACTTGGAAACAATGGAGCTCATCTCTGTGGTGCTCACAGGCTGCTAAGATGTTTCTCTATTCCAGAGCTCACTGACCCTGCTGTATCACCAGAACCAAAACCCGTAATTTTCAGGACCCTGATACAAGGAAGAGAGCTGCCATGTGGAATCCTTGGGGCATCCCTTTCCCAGGTGCTAACACCCTCTTTGCCTTCTTATGCTCTTTCAGGGAAAGAAGCTATCTCCTACCAGAGATACTGCCTCTCACCAAGATTCAGAGTCCTTGTTTTGGCCTCTAACTTGATAAATTTCTGGACTACTCAAAGGTAGGCCCCAAATAAATAAATAAATAAATCCCAACAACTCCATCAGTAACACCTTGAGTTTGAGACACTCTCTTTGCCCCTGCATGACTCCTATCTGCCCACCTAAAGAGGAAAAAATACCCTATCAGAGAATACGATGTCCAATGTCACGGATACATCAAGGACAATTAGTCTGTTGGCTGCTTTTGTGTTGTTGTTAGGTGCCATCAAGTAAATTTCAACTCATAGCCACCCCATGTGACAGAGTAGAGCTGCCCCATAGGGCTTTCTGTGCTATAACCCACTGGATGGATTCAAACTACCAACTTTTCTGTTAGGAGCTGAGTGCTTAGCTGTTGATCACTAGGGTTCCTCAGTTGCTTTCCTACTTGCCAGTTCACTAGGAGCTGTGATCCTGGGCCCAGGATGTATCATATACTGATTTTGTGCTGAGAAGTGGGAACAGTCCCAGAGCCACCTGTAGAGGAATTTCTGGGGCCCTCCAGGGCACTTGAGGTGTGTATGTGGAGGGATGTGTTTGAAGGCGTTTGGAAGGGGTTAGGGAGGGTGAGAGATGTATAAAGAGGACTAGTGATGCTCATCCACACCTCTGTTTAGTCCATTACCAAGTGTAAGCCCCTCCAATAAGGTGTAGAGCTCTGCAACAAGCTCCAACACAGCATGTCCCACTACCTTTATCCCATCTCTACTTGTGTGGCATCAGGACTGGAGGAAGACTCATTAACAACCTGCAATATGGAGATGATATGATACAACCTTGCTTCTTGAAAACAAAGAGGACTTAAGGACTTACTGATGGCGATCAAAGACTGTAGCCTTTAGTATGAATTATACCTCAATATAAAGAAAATAAAATTCTCACAAATGGATCAATAAACAACATCATGATAAACATAGAAAATATTGAAGTTGTCAAGGATTTCATTTTACTTGGATTCACAATCACTGCCCATGGAAGCAGCAGGCAAGAAATCAAATGACCACTGCAAAAAAAAAAAAAAAAAATTCAAATGATGCATTGCACTGGGCGAATCTGCTGCAAAAGTCCCTTTAAAGTGTTAAAAAAAAAAAAAAAAGTGTGGTCCATTGGTCCTTTGGATTTATTATTTCCTGTATCTTTGATTGTCTCCACTTTCCTTTGTTCCAGATGGGGAGAGATCAATAGTTGAACCTTAGATGTCTGCTCACAAGCTTTTAAGACTCCAATCACTACTCAACTAAGTAGGATGTAGAACATTGTCTTTGTGGATGATGTATGGCAATTGACTTTAGTGTCCCTGAGACTATGGTCCTGACCCCCCAGGCCAAGCAACCCATTCCTTCAAGATATTTGGTTATGACTAAGTTTTCATAACTTTGCCCCCTGTGTGCTCTATTGTATGTGGATGTATTTGCAGCACACATAAGTACATAGGAGAGATAGCCTCTGTCAAACCTATATATATTCATGAATGTAGTCCCATTTGTCTTCTTACCCCAGTTCAGCTTGAGTGTCTATCTATGTATCCACTTGTAGATTATTGTTATTACTGTTAATGCAGGATTGAGATGTAATGGTATTCACCTTTTTTGCCTTTAACTCTTCTGTTCCTCCATGTGTTTTTCACTGCTTTGATCATTTTCTGCTGACTTTCCCCAAACCCTTTATTGTATATTGCATTTCTCTTTACCCAAGTTAATGTATGTCTACCGTCTAGTTAGTGATTTACCCTCCCTTATCCTCTATGTGAACCCTAGCCTCCATGACCCTGAAACCAGAAGAATAAGATGGTGCCAGGTTACTACTGCTGACCACTCTTAAAGGGATCACAATAGGAGGTTCCAGATAGAGTGGGAGAAAAATGTGGAACAAAACTCAAAATCATGAAAAAGACCAGGCTTACTGGTCAGCTGAAGACTGGTGGAACCTCTGAGTCTATTATTTTTAGACACCTTTCAAACCAGGAACTGAACTCAACCTCTGTGTCTCAACTTTCAGGCAAATGATAGACAGGCCTATAAGGTGAATAATAATACCAAGAGGGTATGCACTCATTCCACTACTCATAGTTCAGTTTGTCATATTGTGGTGGCTTGTGCATTGCTGTGATGCTAGAAGCTATGCCATTAGTATTTCAAATACCAGCAGGGCCACTCATGGGGACAGGTTTAAGTAGAACTTCCAGACTAAGACAGACTAGGAAAAAGGACATGACCAGGTTCACTTCAGAAAAAAAAAAATTGGCTATGAAAATCTTATGAATAGCAGGGAAACATTGTCTGATATAGTGCTGGAAGATCAGATTGGAACACACTCAAAATGCAAGTGGGGAAGAGCTGCCTCCTCAAAGTAGAGTTGACCTTAATGATGTGGATAGAGTAAAACTTTGGGCATCTTCACTTGCTGAGGTGGCATGACTCAAAGTGAGGGAAAAAAAAAAGCTGCAAACATCCATTAATAATCAGAATGTGGAATGTATGAAGTATGAATCTAGGAAAATTGGAAGTTTTTAAAAATGAAATGAAATGCATGAAGATCGATGTCCTATGCATTAGTGAGCTGAAACCCACTGGTTTTGGCCATTTTGAATGAGACAATCATATGATCTACTATGTGAAGAATGACAAATTAGAGGGGAATGGTGTCACATTCATTTTCATAAAGAACACTTCAAGATCAATTCTGAAGTACAGTACTGTCAGTGATAGGATAATATTCATATCCCTACAAAGAAGACCAGTTGATTTGACTATTCAAATTTATGCACCAACCACTAAAACCAAAGATGAAGAAATTGAAGGTTTTTACCAACTTTTGCAGCCTGAAATTGACCAAACATGAAACCAAGATGTATTGATAATTACTGATGATCAGAATGTGAAAGTCAGAAATAAAGAAGAAGCATCAGTAGCTGGAAAATGTGGTGCTGGAGATAAAAGTGATGATGGAGATTGCATGATAGAATTTTGCACAATTAATGACTTATTCATTGAAAATATCTTTTTTTCAACAACCGAAATGGTGCCCTACATATAGACCTCACCAGATGGAATACATAGGAATCAAATCTAACACATCTATGGAAAAAGATTATGGAGAAGCTCAATATCATTAGTAAGAACAAGGCCAGGGGCCAACTGTGGAACAGACCACCAATTATTCATATATGAGCTTAAGTTGAAGATCAAGAAAATTAAAAGAAGTCCAGGAGAGCAAAGATATCTTGAGAATATCCCACTTGAATTTAGAGACCATCTGAAGAATAGATTTGACATACTGAACACCAATGACCAAAGACCAGACAAGTTGTAGGATTATATCAAGGACATGATATATGAAGAAAGCAAAAGGTTATTAAAAAGACAGGAAAGGAGGAGAAGACCAAAATAGATATCAGAAGAGCCTTGCTGTTGAGTACAGAGTAGCTAAAGAGAATGGAAGAAATGATGAAGTAAAAGAGCTGAACAGAAAATTTCAAAGGGCACCTCAAGAAAACAAAATATTATAATGAAATGTGCAAAAACTTGGAGTTGGAAAATCAAAGGCGAGGAGCACATTCAGCATTTCTCAAGCTAAAAGAACTGAATTAAAAATAATGAAGACTCAAGTTGCGATATTGAAGGATTCTATGGGCAAAATAATTGAACAATGCAGGAATAATACATAGTCACTGTACCAAAAATAATTGGTCAATGTTCAACCATTTCAGGAGGTAGCATATGATCAAGAACCAATGGCATTAAAAAATAAAGTCCAAGCTGCACTGAAAGAATTGGTGAAAAACACTGTCCCAGGAATTGACAGAATACCCATTGAAATGTTTCAACAGTGTTACAGGCACTCACTCGTTTGTGCCAACAAATGTGGAAGACGGCTACTTGGCCAAATGATTGGAAAAGATTCATATTTCTGCCTGTTCCAAAGAAAAGTGATTCAACAGAATATGAAAGTTATCAACCAATAGCATTCATATCACAAGCAAGTAAAATTTTGCTGAAGATACTTCAAAAATAGTTGCAAGGTGCCAGAAATTCAAGGTGGCTTATAAAGAGGACATAGAGTTAGGGATGTCATTGCTAATATCAGATAGATCTTGGCTGAAGGTAAAGAATACCAGAAATATGGTTACCTGTGTTTATTGACTATCCAAAGGCATTCAATTGTGTGGATCAAAACAAATCATGAGAATTTGAGTCCAGGCAAAATGGTGGAATAGGTAGACAAACTACACAGACCCTCTGCAACAAAACAATGAGAAACCAATTGAAACTGATACAGAAGATTATCTTGGAACTCTGAGCTTTGAAGGCAAGATAAAGAAGTTGGTTAAATATCCACTAGCAGAAGAACCTGAATGAAAACAGTAAGTAAGGAAACAAATGGAGCTGTGGACTGTCAGCTGTCCTGATGGAATAAGCACTTTGAATATATCCCAGTAGCAACCTAAGAATTGGCTCTGCTCATTAAAGACTGCATGGGCAAGGACTGCATTGCTCCCTGACAACAAGAAAGGAAAACAGCAAAAAAGGAGGCAAATAGACGTGTGGACTGTCTTTGGCTGTCCTAAGGGTGCAGCCATTTTGAATATTTACAAGTGGTATCCTTACCTGGTCTGAAACATAGGAGTAAGCTCTGCTTGCCAAGGACAGGAAGACCAGCCACACTGGAGGCTGATGACTGGAGTAGTGCAATAGTTCCCTGGTTATAAGAATAACATACTCCATTAAGTCCATTTTATTTTCTTGGTAGCATTTATCAATATCTAAAATTACCTTGTTCATTGGTTTACTTGTTATTGTCTGTCTTTGCTCACCAGAATACAGGTGAGCTGCATGAGAAACACCTAGTCTTTTCTTGCAAATCATTGTATCATCAGCATCTCAAATAGTTCTTAGCATGCAGAAGATACTCAATAATAGTTATTGAAAAATTGAATGAATCTTCATGTCCAGGTATTAATGATCCCATCTCACAGAATTAAGATAAGTAAAGAGATTTGATCAAGGCCACAAACCAGAGAATAGTAACACCAGTACTAGATTCCAGGTCTTCTGATCCTCAATCCATTCCTTTTTTTCTCTCCAACACTCTGGCTGTTAGGAAAAATTTCCCAGATTTCCATTCCACAATCCCACTAATGATTGGTTTGAGTTGACAACATATGTTCTGGGAGCTTCAGACCCTGCAGGCTGAGCTGCCACAAATCAAACCTTCTCAGTGATTTAAAGAAAGATCAGCAGCATCTAGAGCTCCCTGGACCCCCAGAGGGCCACTCTGGCCTGGCAGGGCCTACCCTTGGTGAGTAATGGCTGAGTCAGTGGAAGCTCTTTTAGAGCTGAATTCCCAAGAGGGTCCTGGCCTCACCCAGGCCAGGAGGAGAAGCTGAAACCAAGCCAGGGTCATGCAATGGGACATACACCCTATGAGGATGAAGAAACAGGCCAGAGCTAGGGCTAGGGCTGGGAGGCTCAGTGGCTGCTAGAGTTGGAATCTGCAGAGTTCTCTCAACAGAAGTAAAGAAGGCTCTGGTTAGGGGAGAGAAACATAGAGGATCTCAGAAGGGCTTGGAATCTCCAAAGTCATTGGGCTCAGGTCCCAAATAACTCCTATCACTACCTGAAATACTTCACTTTATCTTTCCATTTAAAGATTGCCTTGCTACTTTGTTCCATAAAAGGTCTGCAATCTAACTAACACATTTCTAATCCATGAAAAGAAAATATTTTTGAAGTAAATCAGAGAAAATGAGTCAAAGGGAAAATGAGAGTAAAAGAGTAAGATGGAGCCAGGAATGAGGTCAGTAGGCACAAAGCCCACCATGAGAGCCTCTCCATTTGCTAAGGTGACCACACATTTGGCTGTCAGTATTCTAGCACCCAAAACAAAAAGCAAGGCACAGTGGTTCATGAGTCACAGTGTCCAAAAGATAAAAACAAACCAGCTCCTCAGAAGCACAGTTCTTCCTAAGTCTGAAACCACAGAAAAGCTTATCCACTGTTCCCTAGTTGTCCAGTGAATCTTTTTAGGAGGGGCAATGCATAGTAGTACACTTCTCCAACCATCCTTAGAAAAGCTCGGGGACAAGCTTTCATTGTCTGCTTCCTGTGGTGCACCATGGAATGACTCAGTTCATACCAAGGGGTAGTGAGACCCTGGAAAAACAAAGTAGGCCAAGGAATCAACAGATCCCCATTTGAGACCCCGTTCAGCCTTGGGTACTTTGTGAGAGAGGTCCTGGACAAGTTATGTTAACTCTCTGGACTTCAAAAGAGAAAAACACTGTCAGAGAATTGCCATAAGGATTAGCAAAATTATGAGTACCAAGACATTGTAAAACTATAATAATAATGTGATATTGTGTCAAGAATGGACAATCAGATCAATAGAACAGAACAGGATGGCTCATGCATATATTAAAGTGCATCAAAATAGTGGCATTTTAAACCAGTGGAGAAAAGATTAATAATTCAATAAATGATGTTGGAACACTTGGGCATCCATATAGAAAAAAAAATTATATGCTCAACCTCTGAGGTAAAGAGAGAAATGAAAGAAAACAATCAAATACCATTTTCACCCATCACAATGAAAAAAAATAAAAGTCAGACTTCTGGTAAGATGGAGGAATAGGCAGACAAGCAACACAGACCGACTTCAAGAAAGAAAAGAATAACCAGTTAACAGAGATACAGATGATAATCCAGCCCTGAGCTTTGAAAGGAGCTATACAGAAGTGGATTAGGCACCAACTACTGGAAAAACCTGAACAAAAACAGTGAGTACAGAGACGGTCAGAGCTGCGAACTATCAGCTACTCTGAAGGGACTAACAGCTTGAATATTTCCAAGTGGTGTTGGGACCTTAGAATCGACCTGAAGATCAGCCCTGGTCACCAAGGGCTACAGGGATAACTGCGCTGGTGGCCTATAAGTAGGAAGGGAAACAGCAAGGAGGGAGACAACATGAGCTGTTGACTTTCCACTGTCCGGAGGGTGTAGCCATTTTGGATATTTAAAGTGACTGAGGGTGCAGCCATTTTGAATGCTTATAAGCGATTGCCATTTTGGATATTTAAAGTGATCCAGGGTACAGCCATTCTGAATCTTTACAAGTGGCAACCATTTTGGATTTTAAAGTGGTAGCATTCTCATTCAGATTCCAGGGACCTAAGAATAGGCAAGGTCGGCAAGGACATACGAGAGGCTAACAAAGGAAAGGAGGCAGGTGGTGAGTGTATAAGTGCTGTCAACTAGCAAATAGAGGAGCACAGTACCCTGCTTGTGTAGATAACATACAAAGAAAACTAAAATCATGAGCGAGTCACTCCAACATACAATCACCTATTAAATATAAACGCAAAAATGTCACAATGCCTTGGAGACAACAGAGCATCACAGTCCACACAAAGAAGCAAGATAAAACAGGAGAAACAAGAGACAGGACACAGACCCAAAACACATCCCTGAGGAAGATGCAGCATTGGAATTCCCTGAGAAGGAATTAAAAAGAATTATATTTAGGTATCTTCAAAAAATTGAGAGACAAATCAAGGAAAACACATAGAAAACCCTAGAACAATTTTGAAAGACAATACAAGAACACAATGACAAAATAAATGAAAAATTAGAAATGATACAAAATCTACAGGCAGAAATCCAGATTAATACTAAACTTTCAGAAATAGATATAACATTGAATGGGCAAAGGAGCAGAATTGAATCAATGGAAGACAGAATTAGGAAGATTGAAAGCAAGTACCTGAACACTTCTTTGGAAAGGGATAAATCAGAAAAAAGATCAAAACAAAATGAAGAAAGCCTGAGGTTCATGTGGGATACCATCAGAAGGAATAGCCTATGTGTAATTGGAATTCCAGAACAGGAAGAGACAAATAAAACCACAGAGAAAATTGTCAAAGATTAGTTGGAAGAGAATTTTCCTGGTATGATGAAAGATGAGAATACATCCATTCACGAAGTTCAACGAACCCCAAACAGGATAGACTCCAAAAGAAAATCATCCAGACATATCATCATCAAACTCATCAAAACCAAAGACAAAGAAGAATCATGAAAGCAACATGGGAAAAAATGAAAAGTTACCTAGAAGGGGTAACCAATAAGACTAAGCTCAGATTTCTTGAGAGAAACCATGCAGGCGAGAAGACAATGGGATGGTATATATAAAACTCTGAAAGAGAAAAATTTCCAACCAAGAATTATGTACTCAGCAAAATTGTCCCACAAATAATGATGGTGAGATTAGGACATTTTCAGATAAGTAGAAATGAAGGGAATTGGTTAAAACCAGACCAACCTTACAAGAGATGCTAAAGGGAGCCCTCTGGACAGAGAAGCAACAACAGCCAACAACAACTGACCATTAACACACATGATGATATAACCCAGAAACCAAGCCAGCTATGGAAGTATTCAAAGTAAATTTGCCTACAAGATTGTAAACAGGGAAACAGAGACATCAATTGACAAATGAGGACAACTACGAACCAAAAAGAGGGAAAAAACTGTGTAGTTACAGAATGGGTCATTGAAATATGCTGCTTCATGTGATGGAAAACTCTACTGTAGTTATGAGAAGTGGCTTAGATCTGAGTGTATCAACATTGAAAACCTATTGGTGATGGAAAAAGCAAACTGCAAAACAACACATGCAGAATTAAACTTTTAGGGAAAAGTAATAAAATAAACAGAATGAAACTATGTATTTTGTGTTGCATGTGTGCACTTTATATATACATGTATATAAAATAGTGGACTAAGAAAATATATCCCAAACTCATAATAGGGCTTATGTCTAGGGAGGCAGGGAGAGAAAGAATACTGGTGTGAAGTAGGGTCTCGTCAAAACAGATGTTAATATTGCCAACTAAAAAGAGCAACCACATAATATTCTGAGGTCCTTGGGTGTGCACAGTTGGAGCTCAGCTACTAATCTAAAGGTTGGCAGTTCAAATCCACCCAGTAGCATGGTGAAAGGAAGGCCTATCGATCTACTTCCATAAGATCACAGACACTGAAAACCTTGACAGTTCTATTCTGACATGCATAAGGTCACCATGAGTTGGACTTGACTCAGTGGCACCAGATTTTATAGATAATATGTATATACATACACACATATAACATCCAATTTATTTTAAGAAAAATAATTCTCTTACAGCTAGCATAAATTTTAAAACAACACAGAGTTTGGAAAAACATAGAAGAAAATATACTGAAGTATTAATAACAGTTAATTATGAGTGATGGGAGTATGGATGACAGTAACTTTTTTTTGTTAAACTTTTCTTTATTTTTCAAATTTTCCACCTCCAAAAGGAAATAGTACTAAAAACAAAAACAAAAATGGCTGTAATTTTTTAAAAATTGAATACATATTTATAATATTATAAATGTATATCTGTATGTATGCTAAGTGCCTAGTGAGCTGCCTAGTCTATGTTAATTAACAGTAGTTATTGTTATATGGAGGTAGAACTGTGTGGGGTGAGCATATACATTCTTTGCATATACACAAAACCTGTTGTCAGTGAGTCTATCCCAACTCATAGCATCCTCAGCTGTCACAGGACCTGAAATTTCTCAGTTAGATTCATCAGGATAAAGAATCTCTCTCTTTTGAGGGCAGGCATTCTAGTAGGATCCAGAATACCATACTCTTACTGCAGAGAGAATTTCTCAATCAGATCTCTCCCCTTCATGATAGCTAGGTTTTGTGTCCCAGAAGTAAGGAAAGCTCTATATGGTGCCTAAGTGCAAGGAGGAGAAGTGGGTGAAAAAAAAGAGAAAGACAAGCAATTCTCAAGTTGAGACAACCCTGTGTGTGTGGGAGGAGAGGGCTGGAAAGGGGGCTCGATGGGGCTTTGAGAAGGGAGCACTGACCAGTCCATGAGTGACCAACCTCCAAGGGTTGAGTGAGGTAGGTGACTAGGAGCTTAGAAAGAAGATGACGAAGGAGGAGAAGGAGGAAGAGAAGAGGAAGAGGAAGAAGAAGGAAGAGGAGAACGAGGTGGAGGAGGAGGTGGAGGAGGAGGAGAAGGAGAAGGAGAAAGAGACAAAGGGGCATCAGAGTCCATCTATGCACAGAAAGAAAGAGATGGGAAAGGATTCCTGGCAGAGTGAGGCCAAGATGAAGGAAGGTGTGGAAGAGCAGTGTCTAAAGCCAACTTTTCCCCAAGTCATGAGCTTTCAGCCACTTCCCCACTCCCTGGTGGGGAGGACAGAAGCTCAGCTATCCTCAGCTACTCATATATGGCTGGGCAGTAACATGTTGTCTCTTGAATATCTCAGGAAACTAGCTCTGTGGTGAGCAGACAGGACTTTGGGGCTTGTCAAGGAAGGGCCCAAAGTAAACAGTGAGGAGCAGGAGCCATTTTGGCTTCACAGATTCATACTCCTGTAGCCTTTTGGTCACTTATTTCCTCTATCCCCAGGCCTCCTAAGGGACAGGTATCACTGCTTTTCCCTCAAAGCACCCTTCTTTCCCACTTTCCCCCATTTTCCCACTCTCCACAGGCTCTGGCCTTGCCTGCAGCCCTGCCTCAAAAACTCCAGCTCAAAACACTGTTTCTCAAAAGGGACACAGCAGGAGAGGGGTGCAGGCCTACACAGGGCCAGAGAGTGCCTAACTGTTCCTTTTCCTTCGTCAAGCCACCAGGAGAAGGTACCAACCCACCACAAGAATTATTTCAAGGCCAGGAAATACTGTTGGGACATTGTGTTTCCTTTTTCTGTCCCCTCACTGGCTTACACTCATTTTCAGATACTCAAGTACAAACACCGAAGCCTCCAGTCCTTGAGGAGAGGTGGGGCAAATCACGGAATTTTCCCAAGTTGTCATAACTACTGCCTGGAAAGCATTTTAATATGCACTACTCCCGAGCTCAGTGCTGAAGACTGCAAGAGCATTAACTGGAGAACCAACCCTTAGCAGGAACACATGTTTTTTTTTCCCATACTAAGAGCTGGAGGGGACATGGTGATTTCCCAAACGGCCAGCTTCCCATGCAAACTTCGGAAGCCTTTGTGAGTTGATCTTTCCTTAGCTTCAGCTGCTCTATCTGTAGAAAGGACATATCAAAGTTTGCCCCTTGCTGATTTCCTTAAAGAGGAAATGAAATAATCTACTACCCTCTTTAAACTAAAAAGCCAAACCCACTGCCAATGAGTCGATTCTGACTCATAGTGACCCCACTGGGTTTCCAAGGTTGTAAATCTTTTTTTTTTTGTTTGTTTTCTTT
>NW_006921640.1:1416228-1429259 GCF_000298275.1 Orycteropus afer afer
TTTGCAGCTGTTTCTCCTCAATTTCAGTGGTGCCACATCAGCAAATGGAGGTCTCAAAAGCTTTCTCTTTTCCATATGAGTAAGGCTGGGTTAACTCAGATGTTGCAGCTCTTTCCCAGTCCTATTTTGAGAGCCTTCTAACCTAACTGGACTATTCATAAAGTTGCACGGTAATGTATTAGACAGTGTTTCTTTGCTGTTCATAAGGTTTTCCCTGGCCAATTCTTTGAGAAGCGGATGGCCTCTTCCTTCTTCCTAGTCTGTCTCAGTCTGTAAACTAGGCTGCTACCTGTGCACCATGTGCATCTTGCTGGGTTTGGAACATCAGTGGCTCAGCCTCAAAACTCACATCAACATGTCACCATGGTAGGACAAATCGACAGACAACTTTGTCTCCCTGTTGGAAACCTCTCCTAAACCCCTTACCTGGGTCCCTGTGGCTGACTCCTCCTCTGTCCCCGTTCCTGGGCCTTTTCCTCCTCTTTCCTCCCCTTTTTCTCCCACGCCCTGCTGCTTTTGGCATGCCTGTGTTCCCTCTCCTCACCTGGATCCCTGTGGCTCACTCTCATTGGTCCTGGTCCCTGGGCCTATTCGTCTCTACCCCACAGTGGTAGTTGGTTTGATTTTTTTGATTTAGCATCCACTGGGTAACTTGTTTCTCTCCTATTTTTTCTTTAGCAGAGGAAACTAAGCAGAAGGTTTAGAAGAATGTTCATAGCTCACTCATTCATTCATTTGTTCACTTATACTACTACTCTTCATTTTCCAGCCCTGTCTGGGAACATGAGAATGAATAAGTCCCTACCCTAACCTCAAAAAATTTGCCATTTATTAGGAGAGACAGACAAGAAATCAATGACCACAGGGGTAAGTATTAGAATAGCAGTTTGCCCCAGGAGTTGGGGAAAAATAAATGAGGGACATTAATTCCAGTTAGGGGAGTGGATGTCAGGGTAAGCTTCAAGAGGAATTCTCTTTGAGCTGAGCTTTGAAGGAGTATGAGTTTGCAGAAGAATGAAGATAGGAAAGGGAACTCTGGGTGGTGGTGGTGGGGTGGAGTACTAATAAATTCCTGAAAAGATTAGAAAATACTATGCATTCTTGTGGCATAGTGCCTAAGGCATTTGACTGCCAACTAGAAGACTGGCGGCTTAAACCCATTAGCCACTCCTCAGAAGGAAAATTGGGCAATCTACTTCCATAGAGATACCACCTGGGAAACCCAAAAAGGGGTCGCTATGACTTGATGGCAGTGAGAGTAAGTTTATGTCTGGGACGTGCAAATAAAGAGGGCTGAATAGTATAGATGTATTAAATATTTCTCTACTCCCTTCTAGTACTTAAGTAAGCTAATTAATCATTGCCATAGAGTCAATTCTGACTTACAGTGACTCTATAGGATAGAGCAGATCTGCCCCCGTAGGGTTTCTAAGGCTGTAATCCTTATTGAAGCAGACTGCCACAACTTTCTGCAGAGTGGGTGGTGGGTTTGAACAACTGACCCTTTGGTTAGCAGCCAAGTGCTTAACCACTGCACCATCAAGTAAGTAGATATAATTATCTAGCTCAGAACATAGTATTTAGCAAGTACTGAGTATATTTGTAAGAAACCTTGGTGGTGCAGTTTTTAAGTGCTTGATGACTAACTGAAGGGTCAGTAGTTTGAATCCACCAGCTGCTCCATGGGAGAAAGGTGTGGCAATCTACTCCTGTAAAGATTTACAGAGTTGGAAACTTTGTGAGACAGTTCTGTTCTATGCTATTGGACCACTATGAATCAGAATCAACTCAGTGGCAGGTTCCAGATATATTTATGTGGATAAACTTGTGTGAGAGTGCATTTGGAAAATATAGTGGCTCTTCTAATGACAAGAAGTCTTTTGTAGAGAGAGACTCAGAAGGAGTATGATGCTTGAAAGTTTGGATTTTAACTGTATTTTAAACTTGACCTCTATCTGATTTCTCTTAGGCTCATTCATTCTGGTTTCTTTTAGACTGAGATCCCATAGGCCTGAGCTATTTGCCTGGGGGACCCTAGGGTAAGAAGGGCATATTGGGGGTGGGGGTTGGCTGAGAGAACTCATGTAGTCACCCTAACCATGCTATTCACTTCCAACTGCCAACAGATCATTTTTCCTCTTAGGAAATTTCAAAGATAATCCAACCCCTTCCACGCAATGAGCCTTGATCTGCAGGGAGGCAGAACACTCAAAGAGGTCTCACGGGCCCAGAAAACCTGAGATCATATCCAAGGAGAACAGGGAGAGTCCCCCTGGGGAGAATGAAGACAGTCTTTGCAGAGGGAGAGCCATGAAGGGCTGTCCCGAGGATCAGGGTGCACTGAAGGGTGGGGCCCAGGGACAGCAGCCGGGCTACTAGACAGAGCCACTCTGTACTCCCCAGACTCCTTCATGCTATACTGTTCACATCTGCTTGAATCAAGGCCTCTGTGAAGGAGGCTGAGAAGGTGTTTGTTTTGACGGTATCCTGTTAACTTACCTAGACTTCTGACTTGCAGACATTGGACTAGTATAGACTAGGCTGGTAAGGAAGAATGGTAGTGTCCTATTCTGTCTCTGAACAGTCTCTTCTCTCTCTCTCTCTCTCTCTCTCTTGCTCACTTGCTTTCTCTTCCTTTCTCCCTCCCTCTTATAAATCTGTGGCATCAACCAAAACAACCATTTTCAAGGAGGACTGATTCTCTTTGCTAAACATTTTAATGAGATCATGAAATGTTAACCTGACAGTGATTCATCAGTGGGTCCAGCAGAATGATTTCTGTGTATGTTCATCAGTCTGTCATTTGCTTCTTGGTTTCTCCCATCCTCCAGTGAATTAAGTAAGTTCATCCACCTTCTCTATGTACCTTTGTCTATTTTAAGGTCCCGGAATGGCACAAATGATCTGTGCTTGACTACTCACCAAAAGGTTGGTGGTTCAAATCCACACAGTGGCATTGCAGAAGAAACTACTGGCGATCTACTTCCATAAGAACACAGTAAAATAAAAATTCTGTAGAGTGCAGTTCTACTCTGAAACACATGAGGTGGCCATGAGTCAGAATCAATTCAACACAAATGTGTTCTATTTATTCTCCATTTCTGTCTCCAATTCTCTTGTTGTTATGTGCCGTTGAGTTGGACCCGACTCATAGCAACCCCTCCTTGGGTTTCTGAGGCAGTATCACTACGGAGGTAGATTGCCCAACTCCTTCTGAGGAGTGGCTGGTGGGTTTGAACCGCCAGCCTTCTGGTAAGGAGTCAAGTGCCTTAGCCACTATGCTACCAGAGCTCCAATTCTCTTAATGCCCTAGAAACAAATCTGGGCGATAAGATGTTAATGGCAGCTTATCGCTGCTGTACTGGTTTGCTGTGTTCCTGGCTGGAAAGTGCTCCTTATGCTGTGGCCTGAAAAGTGAGTAAAACCATGGGGCATGTTTGTCTGTTCCATACTCCATCCTGTTTTGCTGGTGTCAAATTCCAAACACTTACCTCCTGTTCAGAGAAAACAAACCAAGCAGCTAAGATACACTGGAATCCCTCCAGCTTGATTGTTTTACATTTGCTCATGCTGTGTGTTAAACTAGAGAACATCCCCTTTCAGGTAGAGTACAATCTAAGAATCAGTTCGCATGCAAACATGATAAGAAACACTGTTTATTGAGCACCTACTCTTAGCTAAACATTAACCAAAAAACAAAACAAAACAAAACAAAAAACCACCAAACTCACTGCCATCGAGTCAGACCCAACTCATAGCAACCCCTCCTTGGGTTTCTGAGGCAGTATCACTACAGAAGTAGATTACCCAACCTTCCTTCAGAGGAGTGGCTGGTAGGTTTGAACTGCCAGGCTCTGGTTAGCAGTCGAATGTCTTAGACACTACAGCATTTTGTGTGTATTCATTCTCATCTTCACAATAATCTTAGTCATGGGTATTGGTAACCACAATGTATAGATGAAGAAACTGACCTATTTGCCCAAAGGAACCTCATAGCAAATGACAGAGCCAGGACTGGAACCAAAGTCCCTGAAGCCTGCACTCTGCACTGCAATATACTTCCTCCCCTGATTGCTGGCCATGAAGAGGAGGTGAATGTTTGTGATTCTGTTTGCTTTAACATCTATGGGGGCTACAGATTTGAGTTAATTTTAGGAGACCAGTTATGTATAGGGAGACTCATCCCAGTTATTTCCTCAGGGTATAATCTCCTCAGAATTCCTGAGAAAAGCCTGAATATAGAGATACCATTTCCCCAGAGTCCTTCTCTCTTCTCTCTTCCCTCTTCCTAGTGCTCTATATGATGAATGGCAAGAACACCATATCTTTTGCAATGTCTAGAAGGCTCTCCCCTGGAAATCAGGTTTGCTGCACTGTTATTGTTAGTGGCATCCATCCTGGTTTCCTTCAAATGCTGCTCATGCACACAGAAGCATTCTGTTGTCACCAGAGATGTGCTAATTCTAGGTCTGGACATGAATTCCTAAGCATCTTCCTAACTGATGATTCTAAGTGTCCACAGCAGAAAAAAGTAAACCCTGCAAGAGATGCCTAGATGCTAGGCTGCAGATGATAATGATAAGGGCAGAAACAGCTCATATTTGTACAGGGCTTTACAGTGTACAGTAAGTAGATAGTGTCCTTTGCTTCTTAAACAAAACAGCAAGACAGATAATATAGTAAGGTGCACCCTAACATTTCAAAGGCCCAAAGCAAAGCCCACATACTGTGTGTCTAAATAGTTAAAACCTATAAATCAAACTAACAAACTGTGAAGTGACATATATTCTTTACTCCTGTTTTGCACCTTTTATAATACCCTCCAAGGACAGGTTCCTAAATTTCAAATCCTTGGACTACTGGAACATTGAGGGGCAGGGAAAGCCAGGTCTTTCTTTTCCCATTCAGAGGCCCTGTACCTAGACATGTGGACCCTGTGAGCCCAACCTTCATCAAAACCCCAAAACTAGGAAAGTGGCCTGCATAGACCTGAACATGGGCTTGGGACCATTTGGGCAAGAAATTCTTCAGTCCTGGGTACTTATAACAGGGTGTAGAAGGGAGGGAGTGGGCTCAGAGTAGGTATGTTCCTTGGGCTCATGGCCACCTTACCTGGGTGAGGTCAGAGCAGAGCTCTCCAAAGTACATGGCCCAGGGAAGGCCCTCTTGGCCATGTCAAGGATAGTACTGATTATAATTATTCCCATTTTATAGGTGAAGTAACTGAAGCTCAGAAAACTTAGGTGATTTAATACAGTCACACAACTAGTAACTAGAAGAGCCAGGACTGGGACCTGGGACTACCTGACTCCAAATTCCTTGCTCTTACACTTACCATGTCACTTTCTCCCATGTCAATCATCACTGGGAAAAAGGCAGTAAGCATTATTTCAGTACACCCATTTCCTGCCATGAGTCCATCACCTGTTACAGGCAATACTGAAACAGTCTCTTCATTGGTCTCCTTGCTTCCTGTGTTGTTTCCCTCCATCTATCCATCCATAGTCTCTGAGATACAAATGCCACAATGTGCACTCTTTCTTAATCTCATTGCCTTTAGGATCCCATCTAAGTGCTTTCCCTCTGCCCACTACCCACTCTTGCTCTCTTCACATCAACCATGCTAACAGCTTTCTGTTCTGTATAAATGTCACATGTGCTTTTAAATGCTATTCCTTCTCCTGTCACATTCTCCCTTTTCTTACTGTTTCTTCTAGCCAATTCCCTTCATCCTTTTTATCTGGGCTTAGATGTCACTTGTCACCTCCCCCAGGAAGCCCTCCCTGGCTCCAGTACTAAAGTGGATGTCCTGCTGAAGTATGGTGATTGCTTAGCTATTTATCTTTCTACATAAATGAGCTGCATGCTCTGTATTCCCTATACCTAGCACCAGGTGGTAAAGAGTAAGTCACCATAAATGCTTATTGAAAGAATGGTTTCTCTATTGGATGGAAAGTCAGCCTCATCACTTTTCTGTGCTTGAGTCAGAATCACCCTCTTCTGATAGATAAGGACTGTGAAAATCCATGACCATTAAAAATGTTACCAACATCAATGCCGAATGACAAACACTTCCTGGTTCCTTCTGAAACACAGAGAGAGTGATGGAAAATCCTTTTCTAAAGGCAGATGGCAAAAGCTAGTGGACTCTGGCCCAGGACAGAGAGTTCTAATTGCCCTCTGGAGTGGAGAAGAGGCGTGTCACCAGCCTCATGTGCTCTGTGCAATAGAGTCAAGTAGAAGTTTCTTTCCTTTCTTCTCTCATTTTTTAATGTGTCAAGTTTTAAGTACTATGAAGAATACAGGGAGCTCTGGTAGTGTAGTGCCTAAGGTACTTGACTGTTAACCAGAAGGCTGGCGGTTCAAACCCACCAGCCACTCCTTGGAAGGAAGATGGAGCAATCTCCTTCCATAGTGATACTGCCTCGGAAACCCAAGGAGAGGTTGCTATGAATTGGGTCAAACTCCATGGCACATAACAACAACAACAACAACAACAACAATATGAAGAATACAAGAACCCTTGATGGCACGATGGTTAAACACTTGGCTGATAACCAAAAGGCCAGCAGTTCAAACTCACCAACAACTAAGTAGGAGCAAAGATTTGGCAATTTGCCTGCTCCTGTAAAGATTATTGTTGTTAGGTGCTGTCAAGTCAGTTCCAACTCACAGTGACATTATGCACAACAGAACGAAACAATGCCATGAAATATATGAAGTATGTATCTAGGATAATTGGAAGTTGTCAAAAATAAAATATAACACATAGAGATCAATATCCTAGGCATTAGTGAACTGAAATGCACTCGAATTGGCTATTTTGAATCAGTCAATTATATAGTCTACTATGCTGAGAATGACAAATTGAAAAGCAATAGTGTTGCATTCATCATCAAAAAGAACATTTCAAGATTTTTAGCATAATGCCTAAGGCATTTGACTGCTAACCAGAAGGCTGGCAGTTCAAACCCATCAGCCACTCTTCAGAAGAAAGATTGGCAATCTACTTCCGTAGAGATACTGCCTTGGAAACCCAAGGAGGAGTGGTTATGAGTTTAATTGACTTGTTGGTAGTGAGTACCAAAGTACAATGCTGTCAGTAATAGGATAGTATCCATATGCCTACAAGAAAGACCAGCTAATTCGACTGTTATTCAAACTTAAGCACCAACCTCTACAGTCAAAGATGAAGAAATTGAAGATTTTTACCAACTTCAGAAGCCTGAAATTGACCAAACATGTGATCAAGATGTATTGATAATTACTGGTGATTGGAATGCAAAAGCTGGAAACAAAGAAGCATTGGTAGTTGGAAAATATGGCTTTAGTGATGGAAATGATGCTGGAGATCACATGATAGAATTTTGAATGACCAATGATTTATTCAGTGCAAATACCTTTTATCAACAACATAAACAGCAACTATATATGTGGACCTCACCAGATGGAATACACAGAATACACCAGATGAATCAAATCAACTGTGTAAAGAGGCTATGGAGAAGCTCAATTTCATCAGTCAGAATAAGGCCGGGGATGGTCTATGGAACAGACCATCAACTGTTCACATGCAAGTTTAAGTTGAAGCTAAAGAAAATTCAAACAAGTCCATGGGAGTCAAAATACAACCTTGAGGATGTCCTACCTAAATTTAGAGACCATGTGAAGAATAGATTTGACTCATTGAACATCAACTGCTGAAGACCAGAACTGTTGTGGGAAGACACAAAGGACATCATAGATGAAGAAAGCTAACGATCATTAAAAAGACAGGTGAGAAAGAAAAGACCAAAATAGATATCAGAAGAGACTCTGCAACTTGCTCTTGAATGGAGAGCAGCTAAAGCAAAAGAAGAAATTATGAAAAAAAGAGCTGAACAGAGGATTTCAAAGGACAACTCAAGAAGACAAAGTAAAGAACTATAATGAAATGTGCAAAGATCTGGAGTTAGAAAATGAAAAGGGAAGAACATGCTCAGTGTTTCTCAAGCTAAAAGAACTAAAGAAAAAATTAAATCCTCAAGTTCAATATTGAAGGATTCTATGGGTTTTTTGCCCATAGAACAATGAACAATGAACAATTGAACAATGCAGGAAGTATCAAAAGAAGATGGAAGCAATACAGAGAATCACTATTCAAAAATAATTGGTTGATGTTCTACCAATTCAGAAGGTAGCATTTGATCAAGAACTGATGGTATTGAAGAAAGAAGCCCAAGTTACACTGAAGGAATTGGTGAAAAACAAGGTTCTAGGAATTGACAGTAAGTCAGCCCCAGGAACAGTGGAAGGTGGGAGTTTGCACCCTGAGGACAGGCCAGGTAAGCGAGCAGGGAAGGGTAGACCAGGAAATGAGTAGAGCACTTTGGAACAACTAAGGGAGACAAACTTGTCTGTCAGTTTGTCGTACTGTGATGGCTTGAGTGTTGCTGTGAGGCTGGAGGCTATGCCACTGGTGTTTCAAACGCCAACGGGGTTACCCATGGTGGACAGGGTTCAGCAGAGCTTCTAGACTAAGACAGACTTGGAAGAAGGACAGGGCCATCCACTTCTCAAACAATTGGTCAGTGAAAGCCTTATGAATAGCAGTGAAACACTCTCTGATATATTACTGGAAAACTTTATGAATAACCCTGAAACATTGTGCCATATAGTGCTGGAAGATGAGCCCTTCAGGTCGGAAGCCACTCAAAATACGACTGGAGAAGAGCTGTCTCCACAGAGTAGAGCTGATCTTAATTATGTGGACAGAGTAAAGCTTCTGGGACCTCCATTTGCTGATGTGGCACATCTAAAGATGAGAAGAAACAGCTGCAAACATCCATTAATAATTGGCACATGAAATGTGTGAAGGATGAATTTAGGAAAATTGGAAGTTGTCAAAAATGAAATGGAACATATAAAGATTAATATCTTAGGAGTTAGTGAGCTGAAATGGACTGGTTTTGGCCATTTTGAATTAGTCAATCATATGATCTACTATGACAGGAATGACAAATAGAAGAAGAATGGTGTGACATTCATCATCACAAAGAATGTTTCAAGATCTATCCTGAAGTACAACACTGTTAGTGAAAGGATGATATCCATATACCTACAAGGAAGATCAGTTAATGCTACTATTATTCAAATTACCCACAGACGACCAAGATCAAAGATGAGGAAATTGAAGATTTTTACTAACTTCTGCAGTATGAAATTGATCAAACATACAATCAAGATGTGTTAATTATCACTGGTGACTGGAATGCAAAAGTTGGAAACAAAAAAGAATCAGCAGTAGTTGGAAAATATGGCCTTGGTGACAGATATACCACTGGAGATCATATGATAGAATTTCACAAAACCAATGACTTATTCATTGCAAATACCTTTTTTTCAACAACATGAATGGTGGCCATACATGTGCACTTCTCCAGACAAAGTACATAGGAATCAGATTGACTACGTCTGTGGCAAGGGACAGTGGAGAAGCTCAATATCTTCAGTCAAAAGAAGTCCAGGAGCTGATTGTGGAACAGATCATCAACTGCTCATATACAAGTCCAAATTGAAGATGAAGACAATTAGACCATTAGAGTCAAAATATGACCTTGATCATGTCCCTCCTGAATTTAGAGACCATCCAAAGAATAGATTTGATGCATTGAACACCAATGACTGAAAACCAGAAGAATTGTGGGATGACTTCAAGAACATCACTCATGAAGAAAGCAAAAGGTCATTAAAAAGATAGGAAAGGAAGAAAAGACAAAAGTGGATGTCAGAAGAGACTCTGAAACTTGCCCTTGAATGAAGAGTAGCTAAAGCAAATGGAAGAATTGACAGGATAAAAGAGCTGAACAAAGATTTTCAAAGAGCAGCTCCAGAAGACAAAGTCAATTATTAAAATGAGCAGAAGACATGAATAGACACTTCACCAAGGAAGATATTCAGGCAGCCAACAAACATATGAAGAAATGCTCATGATCATTAGCCATTAGAGAGATGCAAAACAAAACAAAATGAGATACCAGACACTGCTAGTGGGACTGTAAAATGGTACAACCACTGTGGAAAAGCAGTATAGTGATTCCTTAAAAAGTTGGAATTAGAAATACCATTTGACCCAGCCATTCCATTACTAGGTGTATATCCTAAAGAAGTGAGAACCATGACAAGAACAGACATTTGCACACCGATGTTCATTGCAGCACTATTTACAATAGCCAAAAGATGGAAACAATCTAGGTGTCCATCAACTGAGGAATGGATAACCAAACTTTGGTATATACACACAATGGAATACTATGCAACCCTAAAGAATAACCTAGAATCTGCAAAACACCACATAATGTGGATGAACTTGGAGGACATTATGCGGAGTGAAATAAGTCAATCACAGAAAGACAAATATTTATTAGTCCATTACTGTAAAAATCAAGGAAAAGTTTATCTATGCAAAGAAATTTTTTCTTTGCTGGTTACCAGGGGTGCAAGGGGAGGGGAGGGAAACTGTCAGATAGGTAGAGATAAGTATTAATTTGGGTGAAGAGAAGGGCAATGTACCAAATGTGAGTGGTCAATATGGTGGCATTGAGGAAGCAGAAGACATGGAGAGGTACATGGGAGGTACAGAAAACAAAGATGAACCCTTTTGCACATACAGTAATGTGTTGTCATTGAAGGCAAACATGGGTATATGGGTGGATAGATGGGTGGATAGACTGAACTAGTAGGTATGTCTATGAAGTGGGGACTGTACCCAAAACCATTGTATAGGGTTGGCAGACAATTGTCGTATACGTGTATTTGTATGATCTGAATTCCCAGGTATACAGTAGAGCTGACAAGGGAGAAGGTGGTAGTCACTTCTTGGTTGCAGTCAGCTACCCAGAGGGACCAAGTAATTAAACCTGTAGGCTCGAGACCATAGTCACAGGGGACATCAAGCTCAATTGGCATAATGTACTACACAAAACATTGTTCCACCTCCTACTTTGGCAAGTAGTGACTGAGATCTTTAAAGCTTGCAAGCAGCCATCTAAATGCAACAATGGGTCTCTCCTTGTCCAGAGCAAAGAATAATGAAGAAAATGAAAGATTCATGGAAAGAATTAGGCCTAGTGACTGGTACACCATACAAGCCACAGCCTATATGACTATGAGATCAGAAGAACTAGATGGTGCCTGGCTACCACTGTCAACCACTTGGTGGGGGATCTATGTAGGAGATCCTGGATAGAGAAGGAGGACAATGTGGAACAAAACTCAAAATCATCTGGAAAAAAAAAAGGGGGGGAACCAGGTTTGCTGGTCTGATAGAGCCTGGTGGAACCACTGAGACTATGGCCCATAGCTGCCCTTCAGGTCTGGAATTGAACCCACATTTGTGGCTTCCAGCCAAACAAAACACAGGCATATGAATTGAACATTTACCTGAGGTATATACACTACTTGGAGAGAACAATCATGGGAGAAAGAAGGGCTGTTTATGCACGGGGAGATAGCTAAGGGGGCAGGAGTGCATGGAGGGATGGATACAGGGAAGAGGTAACTATCAGGAGGAAGTGGGAGGGGAGCCATTGCATTGTGGTAAATTGTAGTCAATGTCATGAGACAAAGTGTATGTGAACTGCTGTGTGGAAAGTGTATTTGCTCTGTAAATTTTCACCCAAATCACAATCACAACTACAAAAAAAAAAAAAAAGAATCTCCTGTATTCCAGACATATTCTTCTTTACCTCCATTATGTAATGTCAATCCAATTTCCCCTTGGTAATCAGGATCTATCACACCATATAGTACGATAATGCCCTTCTTTTTCTGTTGATCTAGAGGCATGAGGAAGCCAAAATGGCCCAGTGGCATTCTTAATTTCCAGGTCAATGAAATCAGTATTGTGTCTCCAGGTGGGAGTGTTCCTCCCTTTGGGACTAAGATCTCCAGACCTGCAGAGCATAGGGTAGCAGGGACAGGAAGCAAAAATTTTTTGGGTCACTAGGGATAATAGTGAGTGGTACCACTCACATTTCCACCCTTGGTTCCTGGACCTGTGAATTCTGGCTACTGGAGAAACAGCACTGTATATTGGACTCTGGTTTAGAGCATATAAATGGCTTCCTGGAGAACATTGCCCCAACCCTTCAAGGTATTGCCACCTAGCTGGGGCCATAATTGTGTCTTCAGTGGGCCATTCCATCGTTCTATCAAGCCAGTTGCTTCAGGATGATGAGGAACATGGCAAGATCAGTGAATGCCATGAGCATAGGCCCATTGCTGCACTTCATTTGCTGTGAAGTGAGTCCCTTGATCTGAAGCAATGCTGTGTGGGATACCATGATGGTGGATAAGGCATTCTGTAAGTCCATGGATGGTAGTTTTGGCAGAGGCATTGCATCCAGAGAAGGTGTATCCATATCCAGAATAAGTATCTATTCCAGTAAGGACAAAATGCTGTCCTTTCCATGATGGAAATGGTCCAATGTAATCAACCTGCCACCAGGTTGCTGGCTGATCACCCAGAGGAATGGTTCCATATTGTGGACTCAGTGTTGGTCTCTGCTGCTGGCAGATTGGGCACTCAGCAGTGGGTAGCCAAATCAGTCTTTGTAAGTGGAACTCCATGTTGCTGAGCCCATACATAATCTCCATCCCTGCCACCATGGCCATTTTGTTCATGAGTCCATTGAGCAATGATGAGTACCTGGGAAAAAAGGATGGCTGGTTTCCAGTGAATGTGTCATCTTATCCACCTGATTGTTAAAGTCTTCCTCTGCTGAGGTCACCTTTTGGTGGGCATTCACATGAGACACAAATATCTTTACTCCTTTGGCCCAGCCAGAGAGATCTATCCACCTACCTACTTCTTCCCCATACATCCTTGTCACCAATTTTCCAATCATGTGCCTTCCACATCCCAGACCATCTGGCCAAGCCATTAGTCACAGCCCATTAATTGATGTACAATTGCACATCTGGCCATTTCTTATTCCATGCAAAGTGAACAGCTCAAAGTTCTGGCAATTGGGAGGATTTCCCTTCACCAC
>NW_006921640.1:1430087-1432734 GCF_000298275.1 Orycteropus afer afer
ATATCTCGACATGCCCCACACCATTGGATCCCTAGAAATTTCACTGAGGTGGAAGGTGCCTGAATTTTTGTTGGGTTAATTTCCCAACCTCTAGCATGCGTGTGTCTCACCAATAAGTCTAAAGTCATCAATACTTCTTCCTTACTAGGTCCAATCAGCATAATGTCATCAATATCATGGACCAGTGTGATGTCTTGTGGAAGGGAAAGGTGATCAAGATCCCTACAGACTAAATTATGACATAGTGCTGGGGAGTTTATATACCTCTGAGGAAACACTGTGAAAACATATTGGTGGCTTTGCCAGCTGAAGGAAAACTGCTTCTGATGGTCCTTTGAAATTTGTATTGAGAAAAAGGCATTGGCCACATTAATAACTGCACATCAAGTACCAGGAGATATACTAATTTGCTCAAGCAATGAAAACACATCAGGAACAGCAACTGGAGTCACCACCTGATTAAGTTTATGATAATCTACTGTCATTCTCCAAGATCCATCTGTTTTTTTTTTTGCACAGGCAAATAGGAGAATTATATGGGGATGTGGTGGGAATCACCACCCATGCATCCTTCAAGTCCTTGATGGTGGCAGTAATCTCTGCAACCCCTCCAGGGATGCAGTATTGCTTTTGGTTTACTATTTTTGTAGGTAGAGGCAGTTCTAATGGCTTCCACTTGGCTTTTCCTACCATAATAGCCCTTACTCCACATGTCAGGGACCCTATGTGGGAACTCTGCCAACTGCTCAGTATATCTATTCCAATTATGCATTCTGGCACTGGGGAAATCACTACAGGATGGGTTCAGGGACTCACTGGACCCACGGTGAGATACACTTTAGCTAAGACTCCAACAATAACTTGACCTCCATATGCCCCCACTCTGACTGGTGGGCCACAGTGATGCTTTGGGTCTCCTGGAATTAGTGTCAGTTCAGAGCCAGTGTCCAGTAATCCCCAAAAAGTCTGATTATTTCCTTTTCCCCAATGAACAGTCACTCTCATAAAGACCTCAGATCCCTTTGGGGAAGGCTGGGAGAAAGATTGACATTATAAATTTCTGGCAATGTAGTTTGTTCCTTCCTCAAAGGGACCTAGCCTCCCTTCATTCAAGGGGTCTTGGTCTGTAAACTGACTCAAGTCTGGGAATTGATTGAGAGGCTGTAACTTTGTATTCTGGTGATTCAATCTAGGCTGCTGTTCACATGACCTAGAATTCTTCTGTCTATACAAATCAAGTAAATATTTAGTAGGCTTGTCATGTATTTCACTACTAGGAACACCATGAGCAAGTAGCCAATGCCATAATTCCACGCAAGTCAGAGTATTCTGATTACTCTTTTGACTCTGCTGTCCATTATGGTAACCACACTCACCTTGCCTGTGTTGATTAACTGCTGCTACTTGGCCCCTAATACCATGGGGTCCAATCAGCCCCACTGTAGTTAAAGAATGCTGGAGCTCCCTTCACAAATTTATTTCTCATCGTACTGGAGGGAGCTCTGGTAGCATAGTGGCTAAGGCACTTGACTGCTAACCAGAAGGCTGGCGGTTCAAACCCACCAGCCACTCCTCGGAAGGAAGGTTGGGCAATCCTACTTCCGTAGTGATACTGCCTCGGAAACCCAAGGAGGGGTCGCTATGAGTCGGGGCCGACTTGACGGCAAATAACAACACTAACAACAACAACATCGTACTGGTGAAAAGCATGTCTTCTGGACTCTATTTCTGGCTCCAGGGGTCTAATCTGATAAATCCATTCTAACAGGGCAATTTCCCTAAACCTCTGGATACCTTCTACATTATACCAAGGCAGGTCTGGTACTTCAACTTGACTTAAGGTAGGCTACTGCATAATCCATGCTTCAGTAAGCCAACCAAATAAACTATTAGATCCTTTCCTTACCTCTCGAGCTGAAACATTGAATGAAGAATCCATACTTAGTGGGCCTAAATCAATAAACACAAACTGATCCAATCTTACATTCCTTGCACCATTATCCCACACCCTCCGTAGCCATTCCCATACATAACCTCCAGGTTTCTGTCTGTACACGTTAACAAAATAAAGTAGGTCTTTTTGGGTGTAATGTACCACCTCCTCAGTCACATTTTGTATTTCACCTTTTGGGGTTTGGTTGGACTTAACTTTAGTTATAGGTCTAGCAGCAACAGTAGGTGGTTGGGGAAGTTCCTGAGAACATTCAGCAATGTCTTCCATGGCCTCTGCCTCAGGCAATGACCCAGCTAGAACAGTCGGGTTAATCCCATCAAACCGAGGTGAAAGGGATAATGGTTTTACAGTAATCCTTTCAGATGGGAGAGATTCAACAGAATCCACAGGCTCCATATCCTGATCTTTCTGACTATCTGCCTATATGCCCCCATTCCAGGTTTCAGGATCTCATTTTTTTCCCAATCAATGTCCTCACTTTAACTTCAGACACCATTCTGGGTTGGCAGTTTAGTGGGCATTATAATTCAGCCACCCTTACAATAAGACTCTGGGTTTGGTTTTCGGCAATATCAGCTCTGTAACTAGAAGAATGCTTGCTGAAAGTGAGGATGACTTAAGGCACCTACTGATGAAGGTTGAAGAATACAGTCTGCAGTATGGATTACATCTCAACATAAAGAAAACAAAAAT
>NW_006921640.1:1433889-1435108 GCF_000298275.1 Orycteropus afer afer
GTAGGATTGCCCAACCTTCCTTCCGAGGAGTGGCTGGTGGGTTTGAACCGCCAGCCGTCTGGTTAGCAGGCAAGGGTCTTAGCCACTATGCTACCAAAGCTTATATATAGAGAGCTAAAAAAAAGAGATAAATTTGTCTTAGGAAAATGGCTCACACACTTATAGAAGCTAGCAAGTCCCAAGTTCTTGGATCAAGCATCAAGCTGGAAGCTTTCCCGACTCACATAGCTGCAAGGGCTGACAAGCTTAAGGTTGGCAGCCAGTATACTGGTTGTTGACTCCAATGAATGATGAATCCAAGATCTCCAGGTAGAATGGTGGATTGCTTGCTCATGGACAGTTGTAGGTAGCACAACAGAATCCCAATCCACAGAAGAGTGTTTCTTTTCCCAGGATGTCCATCAGTATATTGGAAGCAGGCCACACTCCTAGGAAAACTCTCTTTCAATGGATTGACTGTTCAAAACATATACATCTGATCCCATCATGGGGACAACCCACATCACAATTGTTTAAACCATGCAGATTGTGGTCCAGCCAAGTTGATATACAGCTCCAACTATCACAGATGTCATGCTTGGTAAAGTACAGGGTCAATGAAAGAAGGGAAGGTCCTTAAGAAGATGGATTGACACAGTGGTTGCAGCAATAGGGTCAGGTATAGTAGGGATTGTGAGGATGGCCCAGGACCAGGCAGTGTTTCATTCTGTTGTACATAAGGTTGCTATGAGTCAGAGATGACTCGATGGCACATAACAGCAACAATAGGAATTGACAAAATATCCAGCAACATGTTTCAACAAACAGATGCAACACTAGAGGTGCTCACTAGTTTATGCCAAGAAATTTGCAAGACAGCTACCTGGCCAACTGACTGGAAAAGATCCATATTTGTGTCCACTCCAAAGAAAGATTATCCAACAGAATCCAGAAATTATCAAACAATATCAGTAATATCACACACAGTAAAATTTCACTCAAGATAATTTCAAAATAGTTGCAGCAGTATATTTATTTACAGGGAACTTCCAGAAATTCAAGCTGGATTCAGAAGAGGACATGGAATGAGGAATATCATTGCTGATTTCAGATGGATTGTGGCTGAAAGAGAATACCAGAAAGATATTCACCTGTGTTTTATTGACTATGCAAAGACATTTGATTGTGTGGATCATAACAAATTGTGGATGTTGTTGTTGTTGTTAAGTGCCGTCGACTC
>NW_006921640.1:1437893-1471160 GCF_000298275.1 Orycteropus afer afer
TCTTCCGGCCTGCTACTCTGGGCAGGCCTGAGTTGCCTCTCCTCACCTAATCCCTTCGGCTGACTGCTCTTCTCTCTGGCTTCCTGGCTTTTAATCCCCTTTCTCCTGCTCTTCCCGCTTGCTACTTCGGGAGTCCCTGAGTTGTCTCCCCTCACCTGTAACCCTGGGACTGACTCAAAATTGTGGATAGGATTGCAAAAAATGGGAATTCCAGAACACTTAATTGTGCTCATGAGGAAACTGTACATAGACCAAGAGTCAGTTGTTTGAGTAGAACAGGGGGATACTGCATGATTAAAATCAGAAAGGTGTGCATCAGGGTTGTATCCTTTCACCATGCTTATTCAATCTGTATGCTAGCAAATAATTAGAAGCTGGACTATATGAAGAAGCTGACATTAGGATTAGAGAGGAAGACTCACTAACAACCTGCCATATGCAGATGACACATCCTTGTTTGCTGAAAGTGAAGATGACTTGAAGCACTTATTGATGAAGATCAAAGACTACAGTATTCAGTATGGATTACACTTCAACATAAAGAAAATTAAAATCCTCATAACTAGACCAATAAACAACATTGTGATAAATGGAGAAAAGTTTGAAATTTTCAAAGATTTCATTTTTCTTGGATCCACAATCAATACCCATGGAAACATCAGTCAAGAAATCAAACGACATATTGCATCAGGCAAATCTGCTGCAAAAGATCTCTTTAACACTTTAAAGACCAAAGATATCACTTTGAAGATGAAGTTGCACTTGATCCAAGTCATTGTCTTTTGAATAGCCTCATATTCATGTGGGAGCTGGACAACGAATAAAGTACATCACTTTAGATCAGAAGAATTGATGTCTTTGAATTATAGTGATGCTAAAGAATACTGAATGTACCATGGACTGCTAGAAGAATTAACAAATCTGTCTTGGCAGAAGTACAGCCAGAATGCTCCTTAGAAGTGAGAAGAGCCAGACTTCTTCTCTGGTACTTTGGTCATGTTGTCAGAAGGGACCAATTTCTGTAGACGAACACCATGCTTGGTAAAGTAGAGAGTCAACAGAAAAAGGGAAGGTCCTCAACCAGATGGACTGACATAGTGGCTGCAACGAAGGGCTGAAGAATGGCAAGATTGTAAGCATGGCACAGGACTGGGCAGTGTTTTGTTCTGTTGTACATAAGGTTCCTATAAGTCAGAACTGACCTGATGGCACCTAATAACAAAACCAAAAATAAATATTTATTGAATGAATTAGGAGAAACTTTGAAATATTGTTAGTATTCTGAATGGAAATTTAAAAATCTTAAAAATAAGATTTTTCCTTTTCCCTACCTCAATTGTTGTATAGATAAAATATAAAATAGGCTGAGAGTGAGAAGGTAGCAGGTGGGAGGGAAAGCCCTGGATCTCTACAATCTTGACTTGCTTAGGTTTGATGAATAAAGAGGCCCTACTCTCACCCTTGTGAGCACAGATGATAGAGGCTTTCTGGCTTGCTTGCTGTCTGCTCTCACTTGTCATTCCAATCATTCTATAGGAGAAAGCCTAATTCACATTAAAGCTTAAGGCTTTAATATGGCTGCTGCCAATATTATCAGTTTAGAAGATGAACAGACAAACAGATGACAAATTAATTATCCAGCTAGCAGATAAGTGGGTCTACCCATGGAGGACATTCCAAAGGGAAGTTTTCCAAATGGTCTGTGACGTGTACAGTGACCAGACTAGAGCACTGACTACTTTTCTCAGGCTTGTCACCTCAGGGAGGTGGGTTCCATCCTCTCTGCCTCTCCATGAAACTCCCATCCATCTCCCTGTACTCTGCCCTCCTCTCTATATACGTAAACAAACAAACAAAAAGAAACCCTGAACTCACTGCCATTGAGTCGATTTGTCTCATAGTGACTCCTCCTTGGGTTTCCGAGTGATGTCTCTGCAGAAGTAGATTGAAATATTGTACACATTGCTGAAAAATATTTCTCTGACTGATTTCTCATAAATGTGCACTTGTGTTTAACATTTTAACCTAACACCCATCTCTGCCATCACATTTGGTATTTCTAGAGGGGAATTAAGGCTGTATAAGTGATTGAACAATAGGTAACTTACTGCTGTATGAGTTTCACACACAGTTGTCCATACTCATTGTGATGGTTAAGGTTGTATGTCAACTTGGCTAGACCATGATTTTCAGTGGTTTGGCAGATATTATGTAATTGTCCTCCATGATCAGCCCTGGGGCCAGCATCCAAAATATATGGATGTTCTGGCAAAGCTCACTTTCTTTTGATTCTGCATCCAACTCATTATCCTCTGGCCTCCAGTTCTTGGGATGTGAGCCAGCAGCCGACCCTTTAACCCACAGATTTTGGTATTTGCCAGTTTTCGCACCCTTAGAACAGCAGCTTGCCATCTGGCCTGCAGATTTTGGGTTTGTTAGTCCCTGCAACCATATGAGTCAAGAGAAACCTGATGTCTGACCCATGGATTTGGGACTTGCCAGCCTCCACAATTGCATGAGCAATTTCCTTGAAGTAACTAAATCTCTCTATATATGTATATGTGTGTGTGTATGCATATATGTAAAGACAGAGATTTATATATTTAGATAACAGATATGAATGTATATTTATTTATATAGAGATATAGATAGATTTAGACTGTTGTTGTTGTTGGGCACCATCAAGTCAGCTTCAACCCATAGCAACCCTATGTACAATAGAACAAAACATCGCCCAGTAGTGAGCCAGTCTCACAATATTTGCTATACTTGAGTTCATGTTGCAGCCACTGTGTCAATCCATCTTGTTGAGGGTCTTCCCATTTTTTGCTGATCTTCTACTTTACCAAACATGATATCCATCTCCAGGGACTGGTCCCTTCTGACAACATGACCACAGTAGGTGAGACAAAGTGTGGCCATTTGTGCTTCTAAGAAGCATTCTTGCTGTCTTTCATCCAGGACAGATTTGTTTGTTCTTTTGACAGTTCATTGTATTTTCAATATTTTTTGCCAACACCACAATTGAAAAGCATCAATTCTTCTTCAGTCTTCCTTATTCATTGTCCAGCTCTCACATGCATATGAGGTAATTGAAAATACCATGGCTTTGGTTAGGTGCACCTTAGTCTTCCTTTAAAGAGGTCTTTTGCAGCAGATTTGTCCAGCTCAATAAGATGTCTCATTTCTTGACTGTTGCTTCCATTGGTGTTGATTGTGGATCCAAGTAAAATGAAATCTTTGATAACTTCAAACTTTTCTCCATTTATCACGATGTTGTTTACTGGTCTAGTTATGAGGATTTTAATTTTCTTTATGTTGAAGTGTAATCCTTACTGAATGCTGTAGTCTTCGATCTTCATCATTAAGTGTTTCAAGTCATCTTCAATTCATCAAGGAACGTTGTGTCATCTGCATATCACAGGTTGTTCCTCCAATTCTGATGCTGAGTTCTTCTTATTTGCTTAGTATACAGATTGAATAAGGATGATGAAAGGATACAACCCTCACACAAACCCTTCCTGATTTTAAATGATGCAGTATCTCTTTGTTCTGTTTGAATGATGGTCTCTTGGTCTATGTACAGATTCCTCATGAGCACAATTAAGTGTTCTGGAATTTCTATTCTTCTCAAAGATATCCATAACTTGTTATGATCCACACAGTTGAATGCCTTTGCACAGTCAATAAAACACAGTAAACATCTCTCTGATACTCTTTGCTTTCAGCCAAGATCCAACTGACATTAACGATGATATCCTTTGCTCCCTGTTGTCTTCTGAATCCAGCTTGTATTTACGGCAGTTGCCTGTCAATATAGTGCTGCAATCGTGTTTGTATTATTTTCAGCAAAATTTTACTTTTCTGTGATATTAATGATATTGTTTGATAATTTCCACATTCTGTTGGATCACCTTTCTTTGGAATGGGCACTAATATAGATCTCTTCCAGTCAGCTGGCTGGGTAGCTGTCTTCCCAATTTCTTGAAATGAGTAAGGGCCTCCAGCATTACATCCATTTGTTGAAACATCTCAATGGGTATTCTGTCAATTCCTGGAGCCTTATTTTTTGCCAATTCCTTTGGTGCTTGTGGTAGTTAACATTGTGTGTCAACTTGGCTGGGCCTGGTTTTGAGTGGCTGGGCAGCTGGGTGTAGTTATTCCCTATGATGAGACTGGTAATAAATTCCATGGTGGAAACTGCTATGAGCAGCCTTGGAGATGTGGTCTGTTTCCACTATATATGGATAGGCTTGAAGAAGGGTCTCTATCTTTGTGGAATGCTTGGAACTTGCAGTTAGCAGAGTATTCATTCAGCAGCCTGCCATGCTGGCCCTACCAATCTTGGGACTATTTCTGGACTTGAACTAGTGGTCTGCTGTGTTGTTTAATAATCTTGGGACTGTGTCATTGTACTTGTCAGCCTTGGGTTTGTCAGCCTCAGCAGCAAGCAGCTGCCTGAGTTAAGAGAAGCCTCCAGATTCAGTGAGCCAGGAGCAAGAGGTAGAGCTGAAGCCCAAGGTCAAGGGGCCATATCCCTAGAACTGGCACTTTGAACTCAGACTCCTAGCATCTTAAACTGTAAGAGAAATTTTTATTCTGTTTGTTAAAGCCATCCACTTGTGATATTTTCTGTTAGAGCAGCACTAGAAGACCAAAACAGTGCAGCTTGGACTTCTTTCAATACTGTTGGTTCTCCATCATATGCTACCTCCTGAAATAGCTGAAAATGGACCAATTCTTTTTGGTATAGTCACTCTTTGTATACCTTCCATGTTCTTTGGATGCTTCCTGCATGATTCAATATTTTGCCCATAGAATCCTTCAATATTGCAACTCAAACTTAATTTTTTTCTTCAGTTCTTTCAGCTTGAGAAATTCTGAGCATGCACTTTCCATTTTGGTTTTCTAATTCCAGGTCTTTGCCCATATCATTATAATAATTTACTTTGTCTTCTCGAGTTGTCCTTTGAAATCTTTTGTTCAGCTCTCATCGTTTCTTCCATTCACTTTAGCTATTCTCTGTTCAAGAACATGTTTCAGATTCTCTTCTGACATCCATTTTGGTCCGTTCTTCCTTTCCTGTCTTTTTAATGACCATTTCTTTCTTCTTATATCACATTCTTGATGTCATCCCACAACTCATTTGATTTTCAGGTATCTGTGCGCAATGTGTCAAATCTATTCTTCAGATGGTCCCTAAGTTTAGGTTGGATATAATCAAGGTCATATTTAGCTCTCCTGGACTTGTTTTAATTTTCTTCAGTCTCAACTTGAATTTACATTGGAGCAGTTGATGATCTGTTCCATAGGCAGCTCCTGACCTTGTACATTCCACAGATGTAGTCGATCTGATACCTGTGTATTCCAACTGGTGAGGTTCATGTGTATAGCCGCCATTTATGTTGAAAAAAGATACTCACAATGAGTAAGTCATTGTTCTTGCAAAATTCTCTCATGTGATCTCCAGCGTCATTTCTATCACTGAGATCATATTTTCCAACTACCAATGATTGTCCTTTGTTTCCAACTTTTGCATTTCAACAACCAGTAATAATCAATACATGTTGATTGCATGTTTAGTCAATTTCAGCCTGCAGATGTTGGTTAAAAATCTTCAATTTCTTCGTCTTTGGCTTTAGTGGTTGGTGCATAAATTTGAATAATATTCATATTAATAGGTTTTCTTTGTAGGTGCATGAGTGTTATCCTCTCACTGACAGCATTGTTCTTCAGGATAGATTTTGAAACATTCTTTTTGCGGATGAATGCAATGCCATTCCCCTTCAATCTGTCATTCCCAGCATAATAGATCATATGATTGTCTGATTCAAAATGGCCAATACCAGTGTATTTCAGCTCACTAAGGGTAGGATATTGATCTTTATGTGTTCTATTTCATTTTTGAAAACTTATAATTTTCCTAGATTTATACTTTATACATTCCATGTTCTGATTATTAGTGGGTGTTTGCAGCTGTTTCTTCCTATTTGGAGTCATGCCCCATCAGTAAATGGAGGTTTCAAAAGCTTTATGCCATCAATATCATTAAGGTCAACTCTGCTTTGAGGAGGCTACTCTTTGCGGTAGTATTTTGAATGTATTCCAAACTGAGGGGTTCATCTTCCATCACTGTAACAGACAATGTTTCAGTGTTATTCATATAGTTTTCCAGTAATTTATCAGACAGTGTTTCACTGCTATTCATTGGGTTCTCACTGGCATTTTTTTTTTTTTTTTTTAAATTGTGATTTGGGTGAAAATTTACAGAGCAAATTCACTTTCCATACAGCAGTTCACATACACTTTGTCTCATGACATTGACTACAATTTACCCCAATGAAACAGCTCCCCTCCCACTTCCTCCCAATTGTTACCTCTTCCCTGTGTCTATCCCTCCATGCACTCCTGCCCCCTTAGCTATCTCCCCATGTATAAACAGCCCTTCTTTCTCCCATAAATGTTCTCTCCAAGGAGTGTATCTACCTCAGGTAAATGTTCAACTCATATACCTGTCTTTTATTTGGTTGGAAGCCACAGGTGTGGGTTCAATTCCAGATCCAAAGGGCAGCTATGGGCCATAGTCTCAGTGGTTCTACCAGGCTCTATCAGACCAGCAAACCTGGTCACCCTTTTTTTTTTTGTTTCCAAATGATTTTGAGTTTTCTTCCACATTGTTCTCCCTCTCTATCCAGGATCTCCTACATAGATCCTCTTCTGAGTGGTTGACAGTGGTAGTGGGCATCATTTATTTCTTCTGGTCTCATAGTTGTATAGGCTGCAGATCTCACAGTATACCAGTGGCCAGGACTAATTGTTTCCATGAATCTTTGGTTTTCTTCATTCTTCTTTGCTCTGGATGAGGAGAGACCCATTGTTGCATCTAGATGGCTGTTTGCCAGCTTTTACGATCCCAGTCACTACTCAACTGGCTAATTTTTTTTAAAAAAATCAATGGCTTTGTCCTTCTCAATCAGTCTTAGTCTGGAAGCTTCATTGAAACCATGGGTGATCCTGCTAGTATCTGAAATAATGGTAGCATAGCCTCCAGCCTCACAGCAACATGCAAGCCAGCACAGTATTGACAGATGACTGTTGGAGATTTACATAAAACTCACTGCAATCATGTCAATGCCAACTCATAGTGACCCCTATTGGGTTTCCAAGGCTGTAAATCTTTGTGGAAACAGATTGCCTTATCTTTCTTCCATGGAGGGGCTGGTGGGCTTGAACCACTGACCTAATGGTTAACAGCCAAATGCCTTGACCACTACACCACCAGATTATATATACACACATACATTTGGTTTTGTTCTTCTAGAGAATCCAGTCTAAGATACTAATTAGCAAGAGTGCAGAGATAGCTGAACCAGAACTGTTATAAATGATGGTGGGGAGAGAGTTGAGAGTCATACCTCAAATATACTTCTAGGATAGTAAGGAGAAGGAAGGGGGTCTTATCCAAAGTGATACTCACATAAGCCAAGGTTGAAAAGGGGAGGAAAGCATGGTACTAAGGGTACTGTAAGTAGCAGGAAAGGATGAGAACAGAGATGTAGGCTGAGCAGGGGTCACTTTGAACCTTGACCACCATGATAAGAAGCTTGGATTTCATTCTAAAAGGTCTAGAAAGCCACCAAAGAATTCTGAGCTGGAAGGTGATATGGTTATATCTGTGCTTTAAGAAAAGTAACCTAAGCATGGAACCTCAGCCTACACAATCTTGAGACCAGAGGAACTAGATAGTGCCCATGCCAACAACTCAGAAAAGGATCAAAACTGGAGATCCTGGATAGAGTGGGAGGAAAACATGAAACAAAACTCAAAATCAAACAAAAGATCAGGCTTACTGATCTGATAGAGACTGGTGAAACCCCTGAGACTAACTTCTAGTCATCCTTTGGGTCTGGAATGGAACTCACTCTTGTGGCTTAACCTTCAGCCAAATAAATAATAGATAGGCCTACAAGGTGAACAATTGCTCTCCAGGGAGGTGTACTCTTTAAAACAATCAACCATAGGAGATCAGAAGGACAGCATTTGCACATGAATAAAGTTCAGAAGTCAGGGGTGCATAAGAAAAAAGGACACAGGGAAAAGGTAAGCATGGGGAGGAAGTGGATAGAGAGCTGTTATATTGTGGGGATTGCAATCAATGTCACGAAACAAAATGTGTATCAATTGTTGAAAGGAAAATGAATTTGCTCTGTGAAATTTCACCCAAATCACAATAAAAATTTAAAATAAAAGAAAAGTAACCTAAGCACACTGTGATGAGACAACTGATGCAGTGGCTGCAAACTCAAACATACATTATGAGGATGGTGCAGGATGGGCAATGTTTTTTTATGTTGTGTAAAGGTAGGATTGTGAGTCAAAACAGACTCTAACAACAACATATTGTGGATGAAGGGTGAAAACCAAATAGAATTGTTTGACACCATTTTAAATCATAACAATGGGAAAGGTATGAGTGCCTGGAAAAGCCTGATAACCAATTTGGGCCATTTAAGGAATTTAGGAAAACCACCTCCCACTTTGAACAGAACAAGGGGATGGTGCATAGTTTAAAATTAGGAAAGGGGCTCATCAGGGTTCTTTAGTTTTACCATACTTATTCAATCTGTATGCTGAGCAAATAATCCAAGAAGTTGGACCATATGAACAAGATTGTGGCATTAGAACTGGAGAAAGACTCATTAACAGTCTGTGATATGCAGATGACACAACTTTACTTGCTGAAAGTGAAGAGGATTTGAAGCATTTATTGATGAAAATCAGACACTATAGACTTCAATATGAATTACACCTCAACATAAAGCCTCACTACTGTCAAGTTGACTTTGACTTACAGTAACCCTAAAGGACAGAGCAGAACTGCCCCATAAGGTTTCCAAGGCTATAAATCTTTAGGGAAGCAGACTGACACATCTTTCTCCCACAGAGTAGCTGGCAGGTGCAAATTGATGACATTTTTGGTTATCAGCTGAGTGCTTTAACCACTACACCACCCAGGCTCCTCCTTAACATAAAGAAAACAAAAATTTTCACAATTGGCCTAATACATAACATCATGATGAATGGAGAAAAGATTGAAGTTGTAAAGAATTTCATTTTACTTGGCTCCATAACCAATGTTCATGGGAGCAGTAGTCAAGAATTAAAATGACACTTCTGATAAGATGGAGGAATAGGCAGACAAACTACACAGACCTTCTTCAACAAAGAAAAGAGAAACCAATTGACAGAGATACAAAAGATAATCCTGGAGCCCTGAGGTTTGAAAGGAAGTATACAGAAGTGGATTAGGCACTAACTACTGGAAAAACCTGAATGAAAATAGTGAGTACAGAGACTGTTGGAGAAGTGGACTGTCAGCTACTCTGATGGGACCAACAGCCTGAATATTTCCAAGTGGTGTTGGGACCTGAGAATTGACCTAAAGATCAAGCCTGGTTGCCAAGGGCTGCAGGGATGATTGCATTGGTGGCCTACGACTAAGAAGGGAAACAGCAAGGAGAGAGACAACCTGAACTGTGGACTTTCTGCTGTCTGGAGGGCACAGCCATTTTGATTGTTTACACGTGGCAGCTATTTTGGATATTTAAAGTGACTGAGGGTGCAGTCATTTTGAATGTTTACCAAGGATGGGCTTTTTGGATGTTTAAAGTGACCGAGGGCATAGCCATTTTGAATGTTTACAAGCTGTGGCATTTTGGATTGTAAAGTGATAGCATTCTCATTCAGATTCCAGGGACCTAAGAATAGGCAGTTTGCCAAAGACGGCAGGGCCATATGGGAGGCTGACAATGGGAAAGGAGACAGATGGTGAGTGTATAAGTGCTGCCAACTAGTGAATAGAGGAGCACAGCGTAGTATCCTGCTTACGTAGATAACATACTAAGAAAACAAATATTGTGGGCAAGTCACTCCAACATACAATCACCAATTAAATATAAACACAAAAACACCACAATGCCCCAGAGACAACAGAGCATCACAGTCCACACAAAGAAGCAAGATAAAGCAGGAGAAACAAGGGACCAGGGTACAGACCCAAACACATCCCTGAGGAAGAAGCAGCATTGGAACTCTCTGATAAGGAATTCAAAAGAATTATATTTAGGTACCTTCAATGATTTGAGAGACAGATGAAGGAAAACACTGACAAAATTGAGGAAAACACAAAGAAAACCCTAGAACAATTTCAAAAGACAATACAAGAACAAAATTAAAAAATAAATGAAAAATTAGAAAAAATACAAAATCTACAGACAGAAATCCAGATTAATATTAAATTTTCAGAAATAGATAACACATTAAATGAGCAAACGAGTAGAATTGAGTCAATGGAAGACAGAATTAGTGAGGTTGAAGGCAAATACTTCAATACTTCTTTGGAAAGGGATCAATCAGAAAAAATATCAAAACAAAATGAAGAAAGTGTAAGTTTCGTGTAGGATACCATCAAAAGGAATAACCTATGTGTCATCGGAATTCCAGAACAGGAAGAGACAAATAAAACCACAGAAAAAAAATTGTCAAAGATTTGTTGAAAGAGAATTTTCCTGATATGATGAAAGATGAGAACATGTCCATTCAAGAAGTCCAATGAACCCCAAACAGGATAGACCCTAAAAGAAAATCACCTAGACATATCATCATCAAACTTACCAAAACCAAACACAAAGAAAGAATCCTGAAAGCAGCATACGAAAAATGAAAAGTTACCTACAAGGGGCAACCAATGAGACTAAGCTTGTATTTCTCAGCAGAAACCATACAGGCAAGAAGACAATGGGATGGTGTACATAAAGCCCTGAATGAAGAAAATTTCCAATCAAGAATTATATACCCAGCAAAATTGTCCCTCAAATATGATGGTGAAATTAGGACATTTCCAGATAAGCAGAAATGAAGGGAATTTTTTAAAACCAGACCAACCTTGCAAGAGATGCTAAAGGGAGTCCTTTGGACAGAGAACCAACAACAGCAAACAACAACCAACCATTAACACACATGATGACATAACCCAGAAACCAACCTAGTTATAGAAGTATCCAAAGTAAATAATCTTACAAGCTTGTAAACAGGGAACCAGAGACATCAATTGATAAATGAACACAACAACAAACCAAAAAGAGGGAAAAAACTGTGTAGTTACAGAACTTTTAAATGGTAGGGAAGTCAAGACAAGTACAAGATAGAATGGGGTGTTCTAAACTTGGGAAGAAAACTATAAATCACAGGGTAACCTCAAAGAAAAATGATAAACCTTCACATCAAAGTGGAAAAGAGGACCAGCACAAATATTTAACACATACTAAAACGATAGCAATGAAGGAAGTGATAGCACGACTCATAAACAAAACAAGCTCAGGACAGAAAATTATATCAAACAAAGAAATCAACACCATGAAAAAGCACATAACAAAATGACAGCAACAAATTTATACTTGTCAATAATTACATGTCTGGCAAGGGACTTATCTAAGATTTATAAAAAAAACTCCAACACCTCAACAGCAAAGGGATTAACAATGCAATTGAAAAATGGGCAGAAGACATGAATAGACACTTCACCAAGGAGGATATTCAGGTGGCCAGCAAATACATGAAGAGATGCTCATGATCATTGGCCATCAGAGATATGCAAATTAACACAACAATGAGATACCATCTCACCCCAGCACTGATGGCAATGTTCAACGAGACAGAAAATAACAAATGCTGGCAGGGATGTGGAGAGATTGGGACTCTCATACACTGCTGGTGGGACTGTGAAGTGATACAACCATTGTGGAAAACAGTATGGCGATTCCTTAGAAAGCTGGAATTGAAGATACCATTTGACCTAGCAATCCCATTACTAAGTATATATCCTGGAGAAGTGAGAGCCAAGACAGGAACAGATATATGCACATCCATGTTCATCATAGCACTATTTACAATAGCAAAAAGATGGAAACAACCTACGTGCCATCCACAGAAGAATGGGTAACCAAACTATGGTACATACACACAATGGAATGCCATGGGACCCTAAAGAATAATGTAGAGTCAGCAAAACACCCTAACATGGATGAACTTGGAAGACATTATGCTGAGTGAAATAATTCAATCACAGGAGGACAAATATAGTGTTAGTTCATTCTTGTGGAGGGTCAAGGAAAGATTGATATATTGAAGGAAACTTTCTTTGTTGGTTACCAGGGGTGAGAGGGGAGGGGAAGGAACATTGCAAAAAAAAAAAAAAAGAATGCATTGACCCATGTCACTTTAGTTTTGTGTATTTCACTGTACATAAATTATATTTCAATAAAATGCATTAAAAAGAAAAAAGGAATCAAATGAGTTTTTTAGTGTGTAAATTTTGAGCAAAAGACCTTAAAGCAAAAGTCTTAAAGAGGAAAGATGTCACTTAAGACCACAGTGCACCTGATGCAAGCCATAGTTTTTTCAATAACCTCACATGCATGTGAAAGGTGGATAATAAATAAGGAAGATTGCACAAGAATTGATGCATTTGAATTACAGTATTGGTGAAGAATATTAAATATACAATGGACTGCCAGAAGAATGACTAAATCTATCTTGGAAGAAGTACAGCCAGAATGCTCCTTAGAAGTGAGGATGATGAGACTTTGTCTCACATACTTTGGACATGCTATCAGGAGGGACCAGTCCCTGGAGAAGGACATCATGCTTGGTAAATTAGAGGTCAGCAAAAAAGAGGACGATCCTCAATGAGATGGGTTGACACAATGGGTTCAACAGTGGGCTCAAACATGGCACAAGCAGGCAGTGTTTCATTCTGTTTTACACAGGGTCACTCTGAGTTGGAACCTAACTACGGTACCTAACAACAGTAGCTCCTACCTAAAATTCACATTGGCTGACCTCATTCATTCATCTGTTCCACATTTTAAACTGTAAACACTGGCAGCAGCATTACTAAGTCCTTAATGTGAATCAGGCCTCCTCCTGTAGAAAGCCTGGGGTGAGAATTGAGAAGTCTCAGAGAGCTGAAGAGGATGGTAGAGAGAGGAAGGAGATGGAGAAGAAGATGAATGGCAGATGGCAAACTTTCCTTGTAGAACAGCACTTTCTTTGGAGCATTTGGATGATCAGATTGTGGTCACTGAGGTTGTTTTGCCCATGAGTTTGAGTCATTGGTCTGGGGACTCAGTGCTGTGTAGTATGAAGTGCTTCAGACTCAGAGTCACACAGGTCTGGGAGCTCTGCCATACCAGTTATGCAGCTATGAGACTTTGCATAAAGCCCCCAACCTCTTCAAGCTTCAGTGTCCTCATATGTAAAATAGTGGAAATACTTCCTTATTTCATAAGATTGCTGTAGGTTCAAAAGAAGTGATGTGTCTAACTCATGTTGAGGCCACTTAATGTGATATCCCTCTGTAACCTATGAAGCCCTATACTAATGTTGGTGAGTCACTGTTAGGTGACATGGCGCAGTCAGTAAAGTGGCCCAGATACCTATATCACCTGTGTCACACATCATTATGTCTTGCCTCTTGAAAGACAAATTGGATTGACAGGACTGATGCAAAAGGCAGTGCTTGAATCAATGTGCTGTCAGGATGTCCAGACTCACCTTTGTGGGCTCAGCCTAATGTTTCCTGTTTAAACAATCAGCTGGAAGGAAGAAAGAGCCGGAGTGTGGTCCTGGACCTTGTGATCCACCAAGATACACCCTATCTGTAAAACTGAAGGTGTGTCAATTTGACTGGACCATGATTCTAAGTGGCTTAGCAGTTATGATGTAGTCATTCCTCACAATGGGATCTGATATAATGTAATCACCTCCATGATGAGATGTGCTGTGAACAGTCAGTCAATCAGTTGAAAGGGTATTTTCTCAGGGGTGTGTCCTGCTTCCAACATATATATATATATATGGACATCCTGGGAAAATTTTCTGGTTTTCTGCTGGATCTTGATCCTGCATCTAGTTCATCATCATCTCTGGTTCCTGGACTTGAACCAGTGGCCTGCTGTATTGTCTGCCAATCTTGAGATTGTCACCTTTGCAAAGATAAGCCAACAATCTGCCATTGCCATTTTACCTGTCAATCTTGGATTCATCAGCTTCCAAATCCAGCAGCCATCTGTATTGCCTGCTGATATGGGTTCATCAAACCCTGCAGTTGGATGAGTCAGGAGGAATCTCCAGCATGACGTTTGACCCATGGACTTGGGACTTGCCAGTCTCTACAACTGCATGAGCCATTTCCCTGAGATATATATTTTTTCTCTCACCCCTTCTCTCTCCCTCTCTCTTTCTCTCTCTCTCACAACTGGTTTTGCTTCTCTAGAGAACTCAGCCTAAAACACCATCCATCACTTTTCCCCTCACCCTTATCCTCGAAGTGCTTCATATACAAGGCAGTTCCACATACAAAGCAGAAGACCTCAAGAAGTCTGTCTTCTCTTAATATTTGTGATTATAAAAACAGGTAATTGTGAAAAATGTACAAAATTAGTAAAGTATATAGAATAAAATTTAAATCCTCCATTATCCTACCACCCAGAGACAACTGCAGTTAGTATTTGCATATGCCCTACCAGTCTTTCCTCTACATACATACATATACCAATTGTTGTTGTTAGGTGCTGTCAAGTTGGTTCTGACCAATAGTAATGCTATGTAAAACAAATAAACACTTCCTGGTCCTGTGCCATCTTCATAGTCATTGCTATGATTGAGGCCATTGTTGCAGTCACTATGTCAATTCATCTTTCTGAGGGTCTCCCCCTTTTTCACTGACCCTCTACTTTACCAAGTGTGATACCCTTCTCTAGGAATTAGTCCTTCTTGATAATATGATCAAAGAACATGAGGTTGTCTAACAATCCTTGCTTCGAAGGAGCATTCTGGCTGCACTTCTTCCAGGACAGATTTGCTCAGTCTTCTGGTTTACCAACACCATAATTCAAAGGCATCAATTCCTCTTTGGTCTTCCTTAGTCATTGTTCAGGGTAGCTCTGCTGGCATAGTGCCTAAGGCATTTGACTGCTTACCAGAAGGCTGGTGGTTCAAACCCAACAGCCACTTTTTGGAAGGAAGTTTGGGCAATCTACTTCTATAGAGGTATTGCCTTGGAAACCCAAGGAGAGGTCACTATGAATCAGATCCAATTCAACGGCAATGAGTTTGGTTTTCTTGAAAGTCTCTCTCTCTCTTTCTCCCTCTCTCTCTCTCTCTCTTTCTCTCTCTCTCTCTCTCCCCCCCCCCCCATATATATAGGAGCTCTGGTAGCATAGTGCCTAAGGCACTTGACTGCTAACCAGAAGGCTGGCAGTTCAAACCCACAAGCCACTCCTTGGAAGGAAGGTTGGGCAATCTACTACCGTAGTGATACTGCCTTGGAAACCCAAGGAGGGGTCACTATGAATCAGGTCTGACTCGACGGCACATACCAACAACAACAACATATATATTTATATATACAGTATATATAATGTATATAAAATTTAGTATTCCAGTCTTAATATTAGTTGCCATGGAGTCAATGGACTCATGGTGACCCCATGTGTTTCAGAGAAGACTGTACTCCATAAAGTTTTCAATGACTGCTTGTTTGCAGCTCTATTTCCAGGGCTTTCTTCCAAATCACCTCTAGGTAGATGCAAACTTTCAAGCTTTCTGTTAGCAGCTGAGCATGTTAGCTCTACACTACCACCTAGAGACTCCCCCAACTCCTCCAGTCTTAATTAGTATTAAACCATTTAAATATTCTTTGAAAATATTATTTTTATGACTACACACTACTATATGTATGCTATATGCTAGAGCTTTAAGTAAAAGTCATCTAACCAGTCTAGTATCACCATCCTATAGTTAGATATTATAGTTGAGAGTATTCCAACAGAGACCCAGCTCTTTCTCCTCCCACCATCACCTCCTTTCCACTGGTCCTCGCCACTGATCACCTTCCTGCCCTCAGACAACAGGCAAGCATATACCAAGCACAATGGGAATCACAAGGGTAAGACATCACTCTGCTCTGGAGAGCCTTCCTCTCTGTCTGAAGGCATAAGCTGATTCATCCATGAGAAAGTATCTACAACCCCAAAAACGAGCTACACACCAAATAAGGGACTAGGAAGGTGAAGATAGGAAAAAGCACTTCCAGATGCAGTAAGCTTGTTTCTTCTGATTGGAGAGGAAACACTGGATTGTAGGGTGCCATAAGTGTGTGCAGGGAGATCAGTAAGGAGGCTATTGCTGGAGTTGTGGCAAGTTGATGGTGGCTTGGATCAGGGGAGTGGCATAAGAGATGGGAAGAAGTCAAGGACTAGATAGATATTTAGGAGCTAGAATCAATAGAATTCATTATGGCTTATTATTATTATTCTATTGTGCTTTAGGTACAAATTTACAAAGCAAATTTGTTTTACATTCAACAGTTCATGCACATTTAATTTCACACCCCAATTACAATCCCCAACCATAAAAACTCTCCTACCCTCTCATCCCTGTGTCTACCCCCTCCTTGTGTCCTTTTTATCTGTGCATTCCTGTCTATTCAGCTTTCCCTCTATGTGAATGAATGCTGCTTCTCTGGTGTCTCATGGATGATTGATCTAAGGGATGCATTTCCCTAGAGTAGGTGTGTGTATTGCCCTGGGGGAGGTGTTCTGCATGTAGGTCTTTCTAGTGTTGGGCTAAGAGCCAATCCATGGAAGTGAGTCCATTTCTAGGCCTGAAGGGTAACCCAGGGCCATAGTCTTGGGGGTTCTGTCAGTCTCTATCCAACCAATAATTCTGATCATTTTTGTGTTTTTGAATTTTGTTCCACATTTTTCCACACACTTTATTTAGGATCTCTAGTTTTGATCTCTTTCTGAGTGGTTGGCATTAGTAGCTGGGCACCATCTAATTCTTCTGGTCTTGGGGTAGTGAAGGCTGAAGCCCTTATGGTCCATCTTACCTTTGCACTAATTGTTTCCGGATGCGTTTGATTTTCTTCACTCTTCTTTGATCCAGAAAACAAGAGACCAGTACTTGTACCTTAGATGGCTGCTCGAAAGCTTTTAAGACTCCAGACCCTACTCATCAAAGTAGGTGGTAGAACAAGATTTTTTGTACTATATTGTGTCAATTGAGCATGATGTCCCCCAAGACTATGTCCCCTGAGACTATTTCTGCAGGTCCAGTGATTCTCTCTCTCAAAATGTTTGGTTGTCTCTGAGAAGTTACTCTAACTCTGTGTTCTGTTGCTTCTGTAATGTATGTGGCTAATTTTGTAGCACAAGTGCATACATAATATTATCTTCAGCTAAATCTGTCCTTGGTCTAGGGTATATTCCTATTTGACTACGCCCACCTGATCATCTTACCTGTCTCTGCAATTTGTTTGTAGCTTGATGTTTGATGTCAGAGGTAATGCAGTACTGGGCATGTAATAGTATTTGGCTCTGTTGTCTATACCTTATGTACCCATTTCACTGTTGTTCCTTTCCCCCATGTCATCATGCTTGTCATAGACTCTTTCCATACCATCCCTCCCCTTAACCAAATCAATATGTGACCCCCAATTAGTCCAAAATTTTCCTTCCCCTTCCCTCCCATCTCTGGTAACCAACAAAGTGAATTTTCTTCCCTGAGTAAACCTTTCCTTGACTTTTTATAATAATAGGCTCATACAATGTTTGTCTTTCTGCTATTGACTTGTTTTACTCAGCATAATGTCCTCCAAATTCATTTACATTGTGAGATGATTCCTGTGTTCTTCATTATTCTTTAACATAGCTTAGTATTCCATTGTGTGAAAGTACCATAGTTTGGTTATCCATTCATTTGTGATGGGCATTTAGGTTGTTTCCATCTCTTTGCTATAGTGAATTGTGCTGCAATGATCATGGGTGTGCATGTGTCTGTTCATGTCCTGTCTCTCACCTCTTTAGGATATATTCCTAGCAATGGGATTGCTTGATAAAATGGTATTTCTATTTTCAGTTTTTTAAGGAAACACTATACCATTCTCCATAATGGTTGTACAATTTTGCAGTCCCAACAGCAGTGTATGAAAGTTCCAATCTCTCCACACTCTCACCAGGATTTATTTTCTGTCTTGTTGAACTTTGTGATTATTGCTGGAATGAAATGATATCTCATTGTTGTTTTGATTTGCATCTCTCTAATGGCCAATAATTGTGATCATTTCCTCATGTGTTTGTTGGATGTCAGTATATCTTCTTTAGTGAGGTGTCTGTTCATGTCCCTTGCCCATTTTTGAATTGGGTTGTTTGTCTTTTTGGTGTTGAGGTGTTGAAGTTTTCTATAAATTTTGGAGATAAGTCCTTTGTCAGATATGTCATAGCCAAATATTTTTTCCCAATCTCTCCCCCATTTAATGGGTTTTGGCCCTTTGTCAAAGATCAGCTGTCCATAGATGGATGGCTCTATTTCTGGGTTTTCAATTCAGTTCCATTGGTCTCTCTGTCTATCATTGTACCAATACCATGCTGTTTTAACTACTGTGTCTATATAGTAGGTTTTGAGATCCAGGAGTGTGAGACTTCCTACTTTGTTTTTCTTCTCCAGCAGTGCTTTGCTTATCTGACATTTCTTTTCTCTCCATATGAAGTTAGTGATTGGTTTTTCCATGTCCTTAAAAGATGTTGGTGGGCTCTGGATCAGGATTGCATTGAATATGTAGATTACTTTGGGTAATAGTGACATTTTCACAATATTCAGTCTTCCTATCCATGAACAAGGCATGTTCTTCCACTTATGTAGATCCCTTATAGTTTGTTGCAGTAGTGTTTTGTATAGGTCTTTTGTATCTCTCTTAAGATTTATCCCTAAATATTTAATCTTTTTAGTAGCTATTGTAAATGGCATTGTTTTCCTTATTTCTTTTTCAAAGACCTCTTTGTTGATGTAGAGGAATTCAACTGACTTTTGTATGTTGACTTCGTATCCTGCCACTTTGCTGAATCTTTTTATTAGTTCCAGTATTTTTTTTTTTTATCTGAGTCTCTTGGGTTTTCTATGTATAGAATTATGTCATCTGCAACTAGAGATAGCTTTGCTTCTTTTTTGCCAATTTGGATGCCTTTTATTTCTCTTCCTTGCCTTATTGCCCTGGCTTGGACTTCAAATACAATGTTGAATAGAAATTGTGGTAGAGGGCATCCTTGTCTGGTTCCCCTTCACAAGGGGTCTGTTTTGAGTCTTTCTCCATTAACAATAATGTCGGCTGTTGACTTTACATATATGCCCTTTATTATGTGCAGGAATATCCCTTCTATTCCTATTTTGTTGAGTGTTTTGAACAGGAATGAGTGTTGGATTTTATTGAATGCCTTATCTGTGTTGATTGATATCATCAGATGGTTCTTTTCTTTTGTTTTGTTTAATTGCTGGATTTAATTGATTGTTTTTCTGATGTTGGCCCATCCTTGCACACTTGGTATGAATCCCACTTGGTCATGATGTATTATTTTTTTTTATATGTTGCTGGATTCTCTTGGCTAAGATTTTGTTTAAGATTTTTGCATCTATAGTCATGAGGGATATTGGTCTGTAATTTTCCTTCTGTCTATGAGGTCAGTTGGTTGATTGTGTTGTTGAGTTCTTCTGTATCTTACCTGAGTTTTTTCTAGTTGTTCTGTCCCTCCTTGAAAGTAGTGTGTTAAAGTCTCCTACTACTATTGTGGAGTTGTCTATTTTTCCTTCCAATTCAGTCAATATTTGCTCTGTGTATTTTGGAGCTCTTTCATTGGGTGCATAGCTACTTATGGTAATGTTTTCTTGGTGAATTGACCCTTTTAGCATCATATAGTGTCCTTCTTTGTCCCTTATGCTGTTTTTCACCTTGAAGTCTATTTGATCAGAAATTAATATTGCCACTCCTGCTCTTTTTTTGTTGCCATTAGCTTGATATATATATTTTTTTCACCCCTTAATTTTTAATTTGTTTTTGTCTTTGTGTCTAAGGTGGATCTCTTGTAGGGAGCATATTGATTGGTCTTCTTTTCTTATCCAATCTGCCACTCTTTCTCTTGACTGGTGCATTTAGTCCATTCACATTGAGTGTAATTAGTGATAGGTATAAATTTATTGGTGTCATTCTATTGTGTTTTTTGTTGTGTGGTTGGTGATTTCCTTGTTCCAAATATTTTTCTGTGCTGAGTTCATTTCATTATCAAGTGTTTCTTCTCTTTTTGTTTTGTGCTTACTAAGCCCATGTGTTTTGCTTTTTTCTGAGTTTGCTTAGGAGGATTGTTAATTTTCTTTGTGGTTACCCTGAAGTAAATTCTTATCTCCCTAAGTTTGGAACAGTCTGTCCTATAAAGATATTGTTCTGGCTTCCTCTCCATTTGGAAGTTTTGTAATTAAAACTTTTATTCCCTCTATTTGTTTTGTTGCTGGTGTCGTCTACAGACTGACTCCCTTATTTCTCTGTGTATGTTATTTTATGAGCTTATTTTGAGCATCTATTTCTGGTTTGGTTTCTAAGTGGTGGTGTCAAGTGTCTTGATTTTTTTTTTTTTTTTTTTTGTGGGCTCTCTATTCGAAGGACTCTCTTTAGCATTTCTTGCAGGATTGGTTTGGTTTTCACAAATTCCCTTAATTTCTGTTTGTCTGCGTATGTTTTGATGTCACCCACATATTTGAGGGACAATTTGGGTTTTATATATGCCATGCCACTGCCTTCTTGCCTTCATGGTTTCTGCTGAAAAATCAGAGCTTAGTCTTATTGGTTGTCTGTTTTAGGTGACATTTTGTTTTTCCCAAGCTGCTTCCAAGATTCTTTCTTTGTCTCTGGTTTTGGAAAGTTTGATTATGATATATCTTGGTGACTTTCTCTTCGGATCTATCCTGTACGGGTTTGTTGAGCTTTTTGGATGGATAGCTTTTCTTTCTTCATGATATGGGGATAGTTTTCTGTTAGCAAGTCTTTGACAATTTTCTTAGTGGGTTTTTGTTTTGTTTTGTTTTGTTTTTGCTTCTTCTTATTCTAGTATTCCAATCAGGTGTATGTTGTTTCTTTTCATATCATCCCATATAACTCTTAGGTTCTCTTCATTTCTTTAAAATCTTTGTTCTGATTTTTCTTCATACAGGCTGACGTCAAGGGATTTGTCTTGTAGTTGGAAAATGCACTCTTCAGGCAGTTCTAGTCTACTCTGTTGTCCTTCCACTGTGTAGTCTATCTCTGTAATTTTAGTGTTTATCTTCTGAATTTCTAATTGCTGGTTGTGTGAGTTCTAATTGTGTATTTATCTGTTATTTTGTTCTTCAATGATTTTCCTGAGTTCTTCAAGGGTTCTGTCTTCTTGTTGTTTCTGGTTGTGGTTTCCTTGAGGTCTTGGAGAGCCCTATATATGTATCAAATTCCTTCTCAAATAGTTCTATTGCTTGTCCTTCTTCCATGATAGGTACTTCTTTACTCTTGACTTTTATTTCTATTACCTTGTCTTTTGTTTGTTTGGTTTGAGGTTGTCTGTTGTTTCCTAGACATTTTGAAGTTGTTGTCTTTAATTGTTAGTTATGTATTGATTTGTCTCACTCTGGTTTTATGTTTTACTATATCTGAAAGTGTGGAGCAGGCGTACTTCTTCTGTTAATAACTTGTCTGTACTGGATTACTCTCCAGCTCTCTCTGTATGGGTGGAATCACTGATGGATATAGGTGCAGGTCTCTTTTCATCATGAAGAGGATTTGGATTTGGGATAAGCAAGTGTTGTCCACCATCTGTCATTGATTCTGTGGTGCAGGAACTATTGATGTTACCTATCTATTGGGTGAAGTGTTCAGTGTAATAGCTCTGGTTGCCTCGTGGAAGTTTAAAGTATCCTTCTATTGGGTGAGGCAGAGGAGAAAAGGAAGAAATAAAAAGAAATAAGAAAGGGCACTAGAAGCAAGCCTCAAGATAGAAATGTAGAAGGAGTTTTCCATGTTTGGGGAGAGAACATTCAGTCAGTGATGCAAGCAAGGACAGGGCAGTCTGAGTCCTTCTGAGATGGCTACTGATGATGCTGTCCTATTATGAATCAAAGGCCTGCAGTTGAAAACCAACAGACTCCACAATGGATAGAGGGCCACCGCTTTCTGCTTGGATTGAGAAGCCACATAATCTCAGTACCCAGGTCCATTTGCTGCCAAAAGGGGTCATGGAAGAGTTGAACCTGAGCCCATTGCCGTGCACCTGCTCTGGGGCTCTGCTTACTCAGAGGGAGTTTCTCCCTTTCCCCCACTCCATTCTGGATTCCATGGCAGCCCAAGCCAAGGGGGTTCTTGATCCTTGTCCCTGTATGTACTCCCTCAGAGCCCAAGATTACCTCAAAAAAACTCTTGGTGTGGCTATTTGGAGTCTCCAATGCCTCTGTGGATTCTTTTATTTTTTTTTCCCCCTTTCCTTCCCCCTTCCTTGACCTCTTTGTATTTCTAATGACTCCTCTCCATCTCTGTCTCTGCCAGCTGGGTGGGTTTACTTATTTTTCCCAGTTGTTTAACCTGCTCTCTTTCTTTGCCTTCACTGACTCTAATACCTTATCTTCTCCTTAGTTGCTCATAACTCCAGCATCAGTATTTGTATCTGCTTTACTTAGTTAGAATCTCAGTTGGAAGAGGGATCAAATGTGTGGGTTATCAGTATAACATCATCTTCCTTTCCAGAATTCATTATGGCTTTGGAAGAATGCTGTGACTCTTCAAAGGACCCTTGTTAAAAGACACTTGTTAGCTTAGAAGCATTAATCATTAGCATTAATCCATTAACCTACTAGCATGAATAAGTTTCTCACATTAGCAGGATGTTTCCTTAGAGGAAGTTCCTTAGAAAATTTTCAACTGAGTGGGGAAAGGAAAGCAGTAAGAAAAAGCCCAAGTGGGGAGTTGCAGTGAAGGACAATAGCCACCAGGAGGCAGCACAAAGTTCTCTGGCACCTGCAGGGGGTGAATCCACACAGAAAATCAGCCCAGCCCTTGAAGGCAGCAGACCACTCACCAACTGTGTAATCTTCAGAAAGTCACTTTGCTCCTCCACACCTGTTTGTACATCTGTAAATGGAGAGGATGATGTCTGCCCTGTGCCTCCAGTGCTATTGTGAGGATGGTAAGTTAGATAATTTTGAAAGAACTTTCTACCTCCGAGAATCTTGGAAAGCAGATTTGGTGTGAATGTGCTTTGCAGTGTTTCAGACTGCCTTGGAGAATGAAGCTAAAGTTCAATGATCAGCACTGCAGTCTGTGGTCCCTTCACCAGGAGGATGCTGAATTCCCAGGACAGGGATAGGAGCCTCTTATCTTCCATCAGGATAGGTGCTAAAGGCTAGGCCTGCAGGCGGATGGTAGGAGCAGGGAGGACACCTGTGAGGATGGGGTAGTGGCCCTAACCGCTGTCATGTTTATGTTCTAGGTGTTCCAGAAGTGCAGGGTCTGATGGAGCAGGGACTATATCTGAGGATATTTGTATCTCCAGTGGTTAACATGGTGTATAGTATTATATGCTATGAGAAACCTTTGGTTTAGTGAAGGAAACACATACTTGGGGTTAGGCAGACCTGAACTAAGTCCCAGCTCTGCCACTGGTTTCTCTTTAACCTGAGCCTCAGTTTACTCATGTGTCAGATGTACTTGGAAACATATACCCCACTCAGTCATTGTGGGTTTGGCATATGTTAGGCATTCCATGAATGATAGTTGTTGATGGTGCTGCTGGTGTTATGAACTTAAGCTATATTTGTGGGTGGAGTGTAGGGTGTGTGAATATCTTCAAGGGGGATTCTCCAGCCTCCCTCCATGTGGTAAAACTGCCGACAGTGGCAAAGCCACATTGCCATGCTTGGAGAAAAACTGCCTTGGCTTATGGTATAATGAAAAAATGAATATTTGGGTTTCATTTACTGTTTGACAACTCAGTGTGGTTTGTTTCTACTTCTAGTTGCTGCTTTGGTTCAAGGCCTTTCTGGGAATCTGGAACTAGAAGGATTTTAGGACCCAGCTGCTGAGGTCTCCTCGGACCCTTAAGATCATAAGTCCACAGTTCCTCCCTGAGAGGCAGGAGCAAGCCAGCAAGCAGAGCATGAATGAGAGGCAAGAGGAAATCAGAATTGAAAAGACTAGCAGTGGAATAGCTCTGCCGTCGCCAGGCAACCAACCTGACGCAACACACACACACACACACACACACAGTCCCTTAAAAAAATAATAGTGCTGAGAATTCACAGGAGCATGAGAGAAAGGGAGGGAGAAGCCGGCTCAGCCTCCAAGGCTGGGGCCAGAGGCTGAGGAGCTGGGACTCCGCCTGCCTCGGGAAGAGGAAGCAGGGAGACCTTGATGACACCTCTAGAAGGGGCCTCCAGAGCACTGCTGTGGGGAGGTAGGTTCACGGCAGAGGGGCGGAGACTTTCCCAAGAGGCTGGACAGCCACCGCGGGGGACCGGGGGTGATGTGGCTGTGGTAAGAGCAGTAGGGAAACGGGATTGGGGTATTTCGGGTCTTCAGGGCAGGGAATGAGGGGGAGCAGCCCAGGCCCAAGGCTAAGAGAGAGCCCAGAGAGCCCAGTCACAGCCTCAGATCCCAAAGCGCCTTTGAGTGGACCCACACCCACCCTCAAGAGAGTGGGGTTCCTGCCTCATCCTGCTTCAGGGACGTTTTTGGTATGTACATGTTCAGTTTCCTCATGGAGGAGTGGAGCAGTAAGGGTAGGATTCCATTTCCCTGATCTGTTCCAGAGCTAAGATTCTGAGGCAAGATTCCCGGTCCAAGGTCTGAGAGGCAAGAGATCCATATCAGAGTCTTTCAGATGGTGACCTCTGAAAGACTGAAAGACAAGCCCACTTGTGTCCTCCGTCTAGTCAGATTCAGTGAAATAGAAGTTCTTGCCCCAAGGATGCAATCAACAACTCAGGAAAAGTGACTCGGTACTTGGGCCCAAGGGTGCTCTAAAGGCTGGTCAGAGAGGAAGCCAAAAAGGCCCTAAGGAATGAGCAGAGCAGCTGTGAGGCTTGGGCATCCACAAGTCACCAGGATAAAGCAGGAAAATGTCACTTCCCTGGCAAGGGTCCACAGCCCATGTCTCTAGAGGCAGGCATTTCCTTCAAGAAAGTCAGGTCGAATTTATTGGTCAAAAAAAAAAAAAAAAAAAAAAGTCCTCAATTGCTTGTATTTGGTTTCCATTCCCTGTGGTGCTTAGATATAGATCTATTGTGTGTGGTTCCTCCTGGATGGTCTGGAAGGCAAAGTGGCTCTAGGTTTCCGGGTCATGCCACTGTTTTATACCCATAGGCAGGTTCTCCCAAATCAAGTTTCTACAAACTCACTGTCATTCCGAGTGAATTCCAGAAGATGAGACCAAGCCCCTGTCAACAGGGCTGTTCCCAAAGTGCTTAAGGAAGATGTAGCTACATAGTAGTTTCCTTTCTTATACCTTTGCTAGACAAAGTCCTGGCAAATCAAAGCTGCGTGTAAGATCCCTGGCTTGACCATGTCCCACCTTGGAGGAGGCAGCCAACAAGACTGGAACTTCTGTCAATGTTTCTGAAAGGGCTTGGTGTGAAGCAGATAAAGATGACAATTATTATTTCCTGAGTGCATTTATTGATCGTGCACTGAGACCCTTTCCTATCCATTTGCCATTTTATCTTCATGATCACCCTTTGAGAGAGACATCATTATCAGCGTTTTACCAATGGGACTCTGAAAGGTTAGTAATTTACCAGAGCTCACACAGCTGATAAAAGTGCAAAGATCCAGCCTCAGGTGCCCAAGTTCAGAGGAGTGCTCTCCAAGGAAGGCTGCTTTGGGAAATCTGGGCTTGGAAGATCTAGGTGGCTTCCTGGCCCAGCTCCCTTTTTGAAGATGAGGAGACTAAGGCTCAGAAAAGGGGAAAAAAACAGTCACATCCATATGTAATGAGGGCCATGTGGAGGATCTCATCCTGTGACTGGGAAGGCTTCCAGCCTCTCTGGGGACTCTGTGGAGCCAGAAAAGCCATCTTTCAGGTTCTAACCAGGAACCTGAAAGGCTTTGCAATCAGGCCTGGTCAGCCTCAACCCTGTCCTCTGAAGCAGGAAGTGTGTCCCCCCTCACCCTGCATTCTCCTCCTCACCTACCAGAAGATCCTCAACTCTTCATCCACTTGCTTCCATCTTTCTGGTTCTCCCTTTTCCAACTACATGCATGGATTTCCACCAAATGACCAATCCCCTCTTCGATATCTACCAGCATGGTCTGCCTCCAAAAGGGACTCTGGCAAGGAAATAAATTAAAGCAGTATCTAACTATTTGCTAAAAGATGTCCACAGAGTCCTGAGGGCAATGAGGAAGAAACTGCTTGTCAGGCTCATCAAACACTCACACCCTGTTCTCTAGGTATATCTTGCTAGTGGAAAACTCCAAAACATCTGGAATTCCTGGATATCTCTGGGATCTGTGTTTTCAGCAATGGCTCTTTCCTTACTGGGATGTTGAGCTACTTGTAAAGGTGCAAGATGAAACCAGTTTGCTTCCTGGTTACAGATGAGGGGTAAGGGAGACCTCAAGTTCCACTAATTGCAAATTCTTTAGGATTTACCAGATGTGCTTTATATACAAATGTACCCCAAGATTTTATTGGGCCTTTGGATTGAGGCAAAGAGAAAGAAGTTGTTTTGAGAGGATTCGACCCAGAGCCACACTATAGGACAAGGTAAAACTACCTCATAGGATTTCCAAGGCTGTAAATCTTTATGGAAGCAGACTGCCATCACCTCTTTCTCCTGAGGAATGGCTGGTGACTTCCAATTCCCAACCTTTTAGTTAGCAGCTAAGTGCTTAACCACTGTGCCACTAAGGCTTCTTGAGGAGAAAGGAAGAAAAGGCAAATTCTGAAGCAGACATCAAAGGGGTGTTGTTGTTGCTGTTCAGTCAGCTCCAACTCATGGTAACTTTACATAGAATAGAACAAAACTTGCCCAGTCCTGGGTCATCTTCAGGATCACTGATATGTTTGAGTCCATTGTTGTGTCAATTTATCTTATTGAAGGTTCCTTTCATGAAGGTGTACCTATGGTGGACAGAGCTTCCAAGTTAAGACAGACTAAGAAGATAGGCCAGACAATCTACTTCTGAAAATTCGCAAATGAAAACCCTGTGGATTACAAGAGGTGAGGACAGGATAAATGAAGGACAATGGGTCTGTGGGGGGCAGGAGAGACGAGCCTGGAGATGGAACATGTGTTGAGAAGGAAGATAGATAAGGTTTGGCAACTTTGCAATCTGCCTGTTGTGTTTGGGCTGCCATGGGAGGTCAAGTTGCCAGAATGAGTTTGGAAGGCTGCAAATCTCAGCTTCTCACTGGTTAGGGAGTTGGCTCAGTTCAATGAAGCCCAGTGCTTTCCCATCCTGACCCCCTCCACTTCTCTCCTGAGAAGTATTGGAAAAGAAAGAAAGAAAAGGAGAAAGAAGATACGCATAAGAAGTTACAGGTTTGCAATGCCTCAAACTCCTTAGAGAAGGATATGGAGAGAATAGTAGCCCTGTCTCCCTGTGGGCACACCCCATCTGAGAAAGGCTCCTTTTCAGTGGTTGAGGAGCAGTGAGCTCTCTAATATTAGGGTCTGTTTACACCAGCATTCCTGCCCATGGGGTTTGCCTGGGCCCTGGCACAAGACAGCTGCCCACTCTTTTATCATCTCTCCCTATAGTCTGCAGAGGGAGCTCTGGTAGCATAGTGGCTAAGGCACTTGACTGCTAACCAGCTGGTGGTTCAAACCCATCAGCCACTCTGTGGAAGGAAGATGGGGCAATCTACTTCTGTAGTGATACCGCCTCGGAAACCCAAGGTCGCTATGAGTCGGGTCCAACTCGACGGCACATAACAACAACAACAACATAGTCTGCAGCCATGCTCCTTAAGTGTTAAAGCTCCTTTTATTGAGGATTTTCCAGTAGGTCCCTAAAGTACCATTCAGTTGTAGCTGTTCTCCCCAGTACCGTGTGCAGAGACCCAGGAAGAGGTGAGAGTTCAATTTCTCCCTGAGCTTAGACTGAGAACCCGTTTATTTTATTTTATTTTTATAATTTTTATTTTTATTGTGATTTGGGTGAAAATTTACAGAGCAAATACACTTTCCATACAGCAGATCACATACACTTTGTCTCATGACATTGACCACAATTTAGCACAATGCAACATCTCCTCTCCCACTTCCTCCCGATAGGCACCGCCTCCCTGTGACCATCCCTCCATGCACTCCTACCCCCTGAGCTGTCTCCCTGTGTGTAAGCAGCCCTTATTTCTCTCTTACTTGTGAGAACCCATTTCTTCAGGGCCCCATTCTAGTGTGGCTGGAATTTCCTCTTGCGATATCCTGAGCAAAATTTGGGAGCTGGTAATGGGTCCCTAAAGGCTTCCTCATGGGGCTTGTCCCTGAGGACTTAGAGGGGAAGGATTCAGATAAGAGCTGGCTTTCCAGGTCAAAGGGCAGGTATGCAATGGGCCTAGGCAAGGACCTCAGCACAGGCACAATTTGAGGACAGATTCAAGGCTGAGCTGCATTTCCTCATTCCAGGCAGCCAGCAGAGCTTCTGAGTGAGAGCTGGGAGCTTCAGCCCTAGAAGGTCAGCTGGGAAGCCGTCTCTGGGGTGATGAGTACGTAGGAAGTTTCTGTATGAGGATGCTTCACTGTGAAGCTACTTAGAGATCTGTCTGCCATATTTACTTAGCTACCTATCAAATATCTGGTGTTGATCAGAAATAAAAATGAAGCCTTCTTTCAGTTACAGATTTTTGATAGAGTTGTTGACTGGGGAGTGGAGAGTCCTGATTTGAATATTCCTAATTAAACCACTATTCATAGTAGATGATACAGGACTGGGCGGTGTTTCACTCCATTGTGCATAGGGTCGCTGAGTTGGAACTTACTGGACAGAACCTAAAAACAATTAAATCACAGGAGCTCTGGTGGCACAGTAGTTAAGGTATTCATCTGCTAACCAAAAGGTTAGTGGTTCAAACCCATCAGCATCTCTGTGGGACAAAGATGAGGAAGTCTGTTTCCATAAAGATTTACAGCCTTGAATACCCTACGGGCAATTCTGCTCTGTCCTGTAGGGCCCTATGAGTCAGAATTGATTAGATGACAGTGTGTTTTGTTTGTTTGTTTTTTAAATTAAACCACATGGAATATTTCACTGTCTATGCAAAGGATTTTAAGATAAATAAATGACATCTTCCCAATGAAGCATAAGACTGGCTCTGCTCTCAAGGAGTGCAGAGTCTGGTCAGGGCTGGAGATGAATAAATAGACAATTGGTCCAGCCTGAAGCACTGCGCTGACAGTAAAGTGATGTTTTACCTATATGGCATGCCTTTAATATTTTACAGGAGTTCAGGTGGTGTAGTGCCTAAGGCATTTGACTGCACCAGAAGGCTGGAGGTTCAAACCCACCAGACATTCCTTGGAAGGAGGTTGGGCAATCTACTTCCATAGTGATACTGCCTTGGAAACCCAAGAAGGGTCACTATAAGTCGGATCTGACTCCACAGCAGTGTGTTTGCGTTTGTCGTTGCATTAATAGTTTAGTGGCCATTTGGTCCTCAGTCCTCCTCTTGATAGGAGAGTGTCACCCCAGCACAGTCATGAATATATAGAAGATGACAGTCATATCTGAAGCGTAACTAATACTAAAACCAAAACCAAACCTACTGCCATCAAGTTGATCCTGACTCATCAACCCACATTGGGTTTCCAAGGCTGTATGTCCGTATAGAAGTAGACTACCTCATCTTCCTCTCACAGAGCAGCTGGTGGGTCTGAACCGCTGGCCTTCTGGTTAGCTGCTGAATACCTTACCCACTACACCACCAGACCTCCTTATAACTAATAATGCACATACATTTTATCTTATTTGATCTTTCTAAGGTAGTGAGGTAGTTATGATACCAGTCTCATGGATGAAAAGCCTGAGTTATGGGTAGGTTAAATAAATTGCACAAGGTCTCAGAACTAGTAAATAGCAGGGCTGGGGTATGAACCAGGTAATTCTGACACCCAACTTTGCACTGATTCCCTAACTCACTTCATCTCTGGCTCCACGCTTCCTGCCCCTGATTTATCCACTCCATGAAAGTGTGGCCTAAGGCAGCTTCTACAACCCCGCTACTTTCAGCCTGGGGTGACCCAATGGAAGGAGCAGGTACCATGCCCTTCTTCTGTTCTGCCTGCACAGATGATGCCTGAGCCAAGGGTCTCCTCCAAGCCCCACTGGACACCATGTTGCCTCCTCAGGGTTAGCTGCAGTCTGAGTTCCCTCTTTTCCTCAGATAGAGGCCATGCTGGGCATTCCTAGCTAGGTGAGGTCACATTGAACTCCACCTTGTCCTTAGGACTGGTCCTGCCCAAACACCTGGAAACTCTAAGGGTCCTTTCAGCAGCCCTGAGAGGTCAGCACACCCAACACAAGTGTGAACATGAACTGCAAGCTGAGCATGGGGTGCACCATGAACTCTCTCAGGAAGGCCTTGTGAAATAGTTGGGCTTTGGAACTGGCAATGCAGAGTGAAATAGAAAGCGAATCATCAGAAAAAAATTCCCACTTGAGCTGGAGTTTGTTGATTCTGTTTATTTGAAGGCAGAACCAATTATCCTGTGGTTTTGAATCATCCTAAATCTGCTTCTTTGTAGGGGCTGAGACAAATGCCATTTCAGAGACACTGGTTAACCCCCACCCTGGGGGAAGATGCACCTCTCTTGTGTCTTCAGCTATGAAGTGTTGCCTGGTAGTGTCAGTCAGCTACAAAATGTTTCTTGCTCCTATAGCCAGAGTCCCCACTCCACCTGTGTCCTGGTTTGATCTTTGCAAATTGTTGTAAAGACCCCTCTGTGCCAGCTTTCTGCTTCCTAATCGCCTCTGTGGTCTTTGGCCAGAAAAATCGTGTGATCACATGTGGCAGGAGAAACAATGTAATGTCTTAGTGCCTCTTGCACAACTCTGCCTTCATTCACTTTTTTTCTGAGGAGACTCCTTTCCGACTTCCCTGCATCTCCCTTGGTTAGTTTTGCCTCCCCTAACCAACAGCTTCCTAGGAAGTTTTACTGCACGCCACCTTCTCCATAACCAGACTCACATTCTCAGGACACCTTTCTCCCCAGCTGTGAGAGCAGCCCTTTCCCAGGACCCAGTAGCTTTGAAGGGGGATATGGCCAGTGACTCTGCCTCCTAGCAGCTGCTCTGTGCTTTCTCCTCTCCTTTCAGAAGGCCATAAATTAGGTCTATAACTCCCATGAGCCAGGGCCTTTCCCCTCACCAACAGGGAAGCACAACTCTTTCTTGGCTATTTTCTTTGCAACTTCGTTCACTGGGCACAATAAAAGGAAATGTTTCCACACTCACAGCCTCATTGTAGGAGTGTTTCTCCATAATGCCAGGACTGTGTGTCTGCTCTAAGCTGCCAGGAACAGAACCTATCAATTATTCAGCACAGACGGAGCACTTTGAATTTGCAAAGGTCTTAACAAGTATATTTTTATAGATTCTTTCCTCAGAATGTCCCAGAGAGATGAAGCCAGGTTTCTCCATTTTCTAGACAATAGAAGCAGGGCTCAATTTAGAGTCCAAAGACTTAGGTTCAACACCAGCTCCACTAAACCGAGCACTGCCAACTTGGGCAGGTCTTTGGTTTCCCTGCTTTGCAGTTTTCTTTGTGGTATAACTCTTGGGAAGGCCTTTCCAGCCTAGGCCATGGTGTGTGGGAAACAATTTTGTAAACTGAAGTGTGATTTTAAAATATTTGTGATTACTCTTATTATTATTATTTTTAATATTTGATTGTGCTTTGGGTGAAAGTTTGCAAAGCTAATTAGTTTCCCATTCAATAACTCACACACTAATTAATCCTTAACATTGGTTGCAATCTTGCAATGTGTAACACTCTCTTCATTTCCATCTGGGGTTCCCCATTTCCCTTCCTCTGGTTTTCCCACCTCTTCATCTTTGCTTCTGGGCAAATGTTGCCCTTTTGGTCTGGTATAGTTGATGTTCCAAGGAACACATTCTAAGGAACATATGTTATTATTTTATAAGCCAGTCTATTACTTGGTTGAGAGGTGGTCTCTGGGAGTGGCTTCAGTTCCAAAGGCAACTTGGAACAATAGTCTCAAGGGTTCCCACAGTATCTATCAGACCAGTAAGTCTGGTCTTTTTTATTAATTTGATTTCTGTTCCACATTTCTCACCCATTCTAACCAGGACTTTCTATTGAGTTCCTGGTCAGAGTGGTCAGTAATGGTAGCCAGTCACCATCTAGTTCTTCTGGTTCTCTAGAGGAGCTAGAGGAAGCTCATGTGGGACATTAGTCCTTTGGACTAGTTCTCTCCCTGAGGCTTTCATTTTCTTTACTTTCCTTTGCTCCGGGTGGGAAAAGACCAATAGTTGTATCTTAGATGGCCACTTGTAAGGAAGACCAAAGAAGAGTTGATGTTTTTGAGTTGTGGTGCTGGCAAAGAATACTGAAAGTATCATGGACTGCTAAAAGAACAAATGTGTCCTGGAAGAAGTGCAGTCGAAGTGCTCCATGGAAGTGAGAATGGCCAGACTTCATCTCACCTACTTTGGTCATGTTGTCAAAAGAGACCATTACCTGGAGAAGGATGTCATGCTTGGTAAGGTGGAGGGTTGACGAAAGAGGGGAAGGCTTTGAATGAGATAGATTGACATGGTGGCTATGATGATGGGCTCAAGTATAGCAAGGATCATAGAGCTGGTGTAGGATTGGTTGGTGTTCGTTCTGGTGTGAACAGGGTCACTATGAGTCAGAAAACACTTGATGGCACCTAATATCAACAACAAATTTTTAAGGTCCCAGTGTCACTCACCAAACTAGGTTGCAGAATATTATCTTTTTATTATTATTATTGTGATTTGGGTGAAGATTTACAGAGCAAATTCGCTTTCCATACAGCAGTTCACATATACTTTGTCTCATGTCATTGATCACAGTTTACCACAATGCAATAGCTCCCCTTCCACTTCCGCCCGACAGTCGCCTCTTCCCAGTGTGCATCCCTCCATACTCTACTGCCCCCTGAGCTGTCTCCCTGTACATAAGCAGCCCTTCTTTCTCCCATGATTGTTCTCTCCAAGGAGGGTATCTACTTGAGGTAAACGTTCAACTGATAAGCCTGTATTTTGTTTGGCTGGAAGCCACAGGTGTGGGTTCAATTCCAGACCTGAAGGGCAGCTAGGGGCCATAGTCTCCGTGGTTCCACCAGGCTCTATTGGACCAGAAAACCTGGTCCTCCCCC
>NW_006921640.1:1476779-1483679 GCF_000298275.1 Orycteropus afer afer
AATTCCTTATCAGAGAGTTCCAATGCTGCTTCTTCCTCAGGGATGTGTTCTGGGTCTGTATCCTGCTCCCTTGTTTCTACCACTTTATCCTCCTTCTTTGTGTGGACTGTGATGGTCTGTTGTTTCTGAGGCATCGTGGTGTTTTTGTATTTAGATCTCTGTTAACTTTTCAGTCTTGCAGGTCCCGAGTGTCCTTGGGGTTGCTGGAAAGTGGACGTGTTTTTAAGCCCCAGGAATCTGCGAGAGCTCTGTCTCTTTAAATATCCAAAATAGTCAAGCTGCTTTTTAAACCTTCAAAATGACAGCACCCTCCGCATTGGCAAAAGTCCACAGTTTAGCCCACCTTTCTCTTCACCTTCTCCGTTTGTTCCCCAGCCACTGTGCACAGTTCTCTGTGCAGTTCCTGGCTAGCAGTGTGATTTTTAGGTTAGTTCTTAGTTCCTACCACCACTTGGGAATCTCCAGGCTGTCTGTGCCATCAGAGTCGTTCAGGATCGCTGCCAGACCGCAGCTCCATCTGTCTCCTTTTTTGGTATTTTCATGCAAATTCTTCTGTTAGTTGGGGTTTAGTCCACTTCTATATCCTTCCCTTCAAGGCTTAGAGGTCCAAGATTATCTTCTGTGTCTGTGCTAATTGGTTTCCCTTTTCTTTGTTGAAGAGGGTCTGTGCAGTCTTTCTGCCTAGTCTGCCATCTTGCCAGAACCTCAGAATATTATCTTTATGAACTATGCTTTGTCATTGTTCTAAATGTCCCCCAAGACTATGATCCTTAGTGTTCAAGTTCAGGTGTTAGGTTATGTCTAGGAAGGTGTTTCATTCTGTCTAAGAATTTTCCATAACTGTGCCCACTCTTTGCTCTATTATCTCTCTCTCTCTCTCCATATATATATATATATATATATGAATATGCATGTGGCACATACAAATATATATGTAAAATATCCACAGCTATGTGTATATATTAGGAGCTCTGGTGGCATAGTGGATAAGGCATTTAGATGCTAACTAGAAGGTTAGTGGTTCAAACCCACCAGCTGCTCTACAGAAGGAAGATGAGAGAATCTACTTCCATAAAGATTTACAGCCTCAGAAATCCAATGGGGGTATCTATGAGCTGGAATTGACTCGAAGGCAGAGAGGTGCTTTTTTCCCCCTTCAGTTTATACTTATATATACATAAGCATGAGTGATTACTCTTATTTTTCCAGGTTTGGAAATGGGAGCAGTAAATTGTGAATTGAGGTACTACCACTGACACAGGATGTTCTAAACTCAGCTGGGAGATATTTCCTGGAACATCGGTAGGTAGCTTTCTCCACCTTCAAGAGTATAATGGCAAAACATGTTGATAATTCCACTTGCAGTTTCCAGTTGGAGACTGAAAATCTTAGACTGGGAAGAAAATTTAGTAGCCATCTCACAAAAACCACTCATTTTATAGAGGAAGAAACAGAAGCTTTGAAAGGGGAAGTGAGCTATCATAGTCACTCAGGTTTGCTGACCTCACAGCCAGAGACTCTTTTCTTTCCCACCCTGGGCTGTGTCTGCCCAAAATGGCTCTCATTCCATCTCCCAGCAGTAATACCGGAACCCAAGGTAGAAGGCCTGAGCTGCTAAAGCGAGGAAGGTCACAGGAATAAGTGGCACAGCCCACCAGGCTCTTTGCCTTCTTTCTGGAACCCTGTTATGGGGCCTCCTACCCATCTACCATTCATTTCCCCATGCTGAAAGCCCCAGGGACAGGCTGGGATCCAACTCCCTCCTCCCCCATGCCAGAAAGTCAGTGGCTCAGATAATAGAGACAAAGGAAATGAGTTCATGTCTCATGTTAGGTACTTTGCTCAAGTTCCAAGAAGTTTTGTGACTTGCCCAGGGCTGGATAGTCAGGAATGGTTGAGCTTTTCTTGGACTCAGAAATCCTCACTGTTGAGCACAGCCTACACACCCCTGTCCACAGAAGAGGTCTCTGGCTGAAGACACCCTCACACTGCAGGTAGTGTCATACACCAGCATCAGTTAGAAGACATTTCAGTCTTATGCATGCATCTCACCCCCTTCACCTTTGCAGACCGATTTCATAGAACACCTTGTTGTTCTTGTTATGTGCCCTTGAGTCGGACTGGAATCATAGCGACCTCTCCTTGGTTTTCCGAGGCAGTATCACTATGGAGATAGATTGCCCCATTTTCCTTCTGAGGAGTGGCTGGTGGGTTTGAACCACCAGCCTTCTGGTTAGCAGTCAAGTGCCTTATGCTACCGGAGGTCCCAGGTTATATAGCTCTTAATTGCCCTTTAAAATGCTGTGTACATTTGCCTTACTTTCAAACAACTGAATTTACCCCTACTCATAACACATTCTTCATCACAATCATCTTCACTTGCTTCACAGGAGTAGCTTTTTTAATTACTGAAAAGACTTCACCCCTTTTCTTGCACTAAACCAGAAACCAAATCCACTGCCATTGAGTTGATTCTGACTTATAGTGACCCTACAGGACAGAATAGAACTGCCCCATAGGGTTTCTAAAGGTGTAAATCTTTATAGAAGCAGACTGTCTCAATTCTTTCTCTTGTGAAGCAGCTGGTGAGTTTGATCCACCGACCTTTTGGTAAGCAACCAAATGTCTTCACCACTGTGCCACCAGAACTCCTTCATGCACTAAAATAAGGCTAAATAAGAACTGTACGCACTAGTTCAGACTGACCTACAAATTCTTAAATACCCAGTTAGGAAGTGATCTTGTTTGTAAACTGAGGACTGCCTATATTGCCATAGGAATATTTAAATGTAATTATTTGCCATTCAAAAGAGCTCTAGGCTTTAACCACTGAAACAATATGAAGCTTGTGTTTATATTGCTTTTCTATATGTAAGGTTGTTTGGGAAGGTAGAAAAAATGGTGGAGTTAGGAAGACTTAGACTAATTATGGTGTTCTGGTTACTTCTGTGCTGCTCTAACAGAAAAGGCCACAAATAGGATGGCCTTAAACAAACAGTTTATTCATACAATTTGGAGGCTTTAAGTCCGAGGTCAAAGTGTCAGCCTCTAGTGGCTAGGTGAAAGCTCCTCAACCCTGGGGTTCAGCTCTGCCTTTTGGTCCCATCCCACTGGAGCTAGAGGCTTTTCTTCACTCACATAGTTGCTGGGTGATGAGACTGACAAGCCCAAGGTTGACAAGTAAAAAGATACAGTCCCGATGTTACCAAACCACATAGCAGGCCATTAATTAAGTCCACTGAAAGTCCCAAGGTCAACAGAGCATGGCAGGCTACTGAACACATCTACATGCAGGGCCCAAGCATGCCATAAGCTAGAGACCATTCCCAAAGCTGTTTCTTATATACGAGAAGCAGACCACATAACCAAAGCAGCTACTCACCTGCTCCAATAAATTCCACCATGGAGTTTATTACCAATCTCACCATGGGGAATAACTACACTCAGCTCCCCAGCCACTCAACCAGGCCCAGCCAAGTTGATGCACAAACTTAACCACCACATATGGTTCCTTTGCAAACCTACTTGTGATCTCTAATCTCTGTGAGCTGTGATTCCTTCACCTGTAAAGTAGAGACAATAGTAGCTGTATCTCAGGATCATTTCAAGGGTTGAATTAGTCATTTGCACAATGCCTAGAACATAGTAGGCCCTTGATAATCATACTCTACTACTCTTTCTCCTGATTATCAACATTTTCATTTATCCTTCTATTGAGATATAGAGAAAATTGATCACTTATTTATTTTTTAGATATAAGTTAAAGTTGGACTAGATCTCCCAAGCAAGTAGCTATGAAGGGAGAATTAGAGACAGATTCTGCCCTCTAGGATCTCACAGTCTTGTACAGGTTATGTTACTCAGCCCTCTTTTGATTGCAAGAGACACAAGCCCAGCTTAAACTAGTTTAGGAAAAGGAGAGGCTGCATTAGTGCATATAATTGAGAAGGTTAGGTCTTTGGTCACTGCTGGGTCAAGGACTGAAAATATACTGTCAAGTCTCTTTCTCTCTTTCTCACTCTCTGTGTCCTTAGTTCTCCTTCACTGATGCTTAGTCTCACTACAAATGAGCTTCCTCCATAAGAATGGGGAAGAGGACCCTGGAAACTCCAGGCTTACATCCTTCCAGATGAGCCATCCCAGTTGAAATGACCCCCTGTTTTTCCTAGTGTCTATATTAAAGTCCCATGAAAATGTTCTGATTGGCATTACTTTGTCATGTGCATAGCCATTGGACCAAATAGCTTCACTATTGCCAGAACAAGGGATGAATGATTGTCTAATTCTGAGTCAGGAAACTCTGGTGGTGTAGTGGGTAAGGCATTTATTTGGCTGCTAACCAGAAAGTCGGTGGTTCAAACTCACCAGCTGCTCCATGGAAGGAAGATAAGTAATCTACTTCTGTAAAGATTCACAGTTTTAGAAACCCAATGGGGGTCACTATGAGTTGAAATTGACTCGATAGCAGTGGGTTTGGGTTTGGTTTAAGTCTGAGTCAGTTGGACATTCTTAGGGGTGAAGACAATGGACAAGGTACTGTGACTGACAGTCTCTTCAGAACCAATTGAAATAATAAGGGGTGATTTCCCATGAGAAGTATTCTGGGCAGACATGTATGTCTGCCTAGCAAGTACATCAGAAATGAAACTAGGTAACGATGATCCAAGGAGACAAATGGTCTACACCCTAAGACTGGTGAAGAAAAGTGCTTTAAAAATTGTGGGGGGGGGGAGGGGGTTAAAGAAGAAAGCAATTATTTCCACTCAGAAAAATAAAAATAGACTATAAAACTAGGTGGTGTTTGACCTAGGCTCAAAGATTTAGTTAAGTTTAAACATGAAATATAGAGAAAGGATACAACATAAATTGAGACCAGCCTCCTTACCCATTCCCACCTCAGGAAAAATGATTCAGACCTCCAGAAAACTGTTGACCTTGAAAGTCTTATGCATAAACTTGTAGGAGGTCTTCTGATGTTGTTGTTAAATGCTGTCAAGTCAGTTCCAGCTCATAGCAACCCTATGTAGAGCAGAACAAAATAATGCCCAGTCCTGTGCCATTCTTACAACCATGGCTGTTTGAGCTCAGTGTCGCAGCCACTGTATCAATTCATCTCACTGAGGGTCTTCCTCTTTGTCACTGACCCTCTACTTTACTAAGCATGATGCCCTCTGGGTCCCTTCTGAGAACATATCCAAAGTATGTGAGACAAATTCTCATCATGCTTATTTCTAAGGAGCATTCTGGTTGTACTTCTTCTAAAACAGCTTTATTCATCATTCTGGCAGTCAATATGCCTCACCAAAACAATAATTCAAAGGCATCAACTCTTCAGCCTTCCTTATTCATTCTCCAGCTTTCTCATGCATATGAGGCAATTGAAAGTATCTTGGTTTGGGGGTATGATGCATCTTACTCTTCAAAGTGACATCTTTGCTTTTTAACACTTTAAAGAGGTCTTTTGCAATGTTGTTGTTGTTGTTATGTGCCGTCGAGTCGACCCCAACTCATAGAGACCCCTCCTTGGGTTTCCAAGGCGGTATCACTATGGAAGTAGATTGCCCAACCTTCCTTCCGAGGAGTGGCTGGCGGGTTTGAACCGCCAGCCTTCTGGTTATCAGTCAAGTGCCTTAGGTACTATGCTACCAGAACTCCTGTCTTTTTCAATAGATTTGTTCAATGCAATATGTTGTTTGATTTCTTGACTTTTGTTTCCATGGGTGTTGATTGTGGATCCAAGTAAAATTAAATACTTGACAACTTTAATATTTCTCTGTTTATCATTATGTTGCTTATTGGTCCAATATAGCAACATACAAGCCACCAGATTATGACATACTGACAGATGAGTGGTAGGGAGATCTACTTGTAGGAAATCATTTGGAGATGTCTTCTACTTGCAGGCAATCATTTGGAGAAATGAATGAACTCCAGCTACAATATGTTCACAGCATCACCTTTATCAGCATTTGTTGTATATCTGCTATTTGGAATATCCTGTACTGAGGATAAGAACCCCCTGTGGTGCAGTAGTTAAGCACTTGACTGATAACTGAAATGTTGGCAGTTCACACCCACCAGCTAATCCATGGGAGAAAGATGTGGCAGTCTACTTCTGTAAAGATTACAACCTTGGCAAACTTTGGGACAATTCTACTGTGTCACATAGGGTCACTATAAGTTGGAATTGACTTGATGGCAGTGGGTTAACAGGGTGCTCAGAATATGGTAAACCTTATGTGTCAGAGTAGAATTGGGCTCTAAAGAGTTTTTAATGACTGATTTTCCAGAAGTAGGTCACCAGGCCTTTGTTCCAAGGTACTATTTGTGGACTTGAACCTGCAACCCTTCAGTTAGCAGCTGACACATTAACTGTTTGCATCACCCAAAGACTCTATAAGTTGGAATTAATTCTATGACAACTGATTTGTGCTCAGAACATAAAAGATGAAGCAATGTCTTCCGGGAGCTAGGCATCTGGTCAGGGAGACAGGGCTTCTATATATAAAGTCTAAAGGCTAAGTGTAGTGTGAGTATGATAAAGCAAGTGCCAGGAGAATTCATAGAAAAAGTAGCTTTAAAAGCAGGAGCTGTCTGAGAAGTCTTCAGAGAGGAGATGAGCCCAGAGTAGAGCTGTAAAGCAGAGAAGGACTTAGCTGACCAGTGAGAAGCAGGGGATTCTCAGACAGGCCAATGACAGGGACAAAGGGACAAAAGAAATTGTCCAGAAAGTCGTTCATTCATTCACTCACTCATTCATTTGACAAGTTTACTGAGAACCTACTATGTGCCAGGCTCTATTCTCAGTGTCACAATAATGAACGAAATAGTCACTGTCCTCATGGAGCTTACATTTAGTAGGTAAGACATAATAAACAAGTAAACAAATAAACATATATA
>NW_006921640.1:1483799-1498549 GCF_000298275.1 Orycteropus afer afer
CACCAGCCACTCCTCGGAAGGAAGGTTGGGCAATCCTACTTCCGTAGTGATACTGCCTCAGAAACCCAAGGAGGGGTCGCTATGAGTCGGGGCCTACTTGACGGCAAATAACAACAACAACAACTATATATATATATAAAGTAAGTGATGACAGCTATAAAGAAAAATGAAGCAGAGGTTGCTAGACTTTATAGAATGGTCAGAGCCGATCTCTCTGTGGAGGCAACATTGAGAAGATGTGAATTAAGTGGGCAAGTGAGATGTCAGGTTTGTTGGAGCTGAGGCCTGGGGATGAGGAACACAGCTTCATACTTCTTCAAAATAAGTGGATGGATTCTCATAATGGTTTGCTGCTAGACATCTTGCTGCAGATAGGAATAATCCAGGCAACCAAGGGGTAGTTTCCAGAAAGTTTAGGGTTTAGGGTTCTCCTGGGTGGGCAGCATGCATTCTCCTGTGGGAATGCACTACTCTTAGGTGTAGATCACAGTGCATTTGAAGAAGCTTTTAGTTAGCAATGTCACATGTATCACCCACCACACATTCATAACTGTACGCAATAATATAACCCGCCTCTATTTCACACACCCACCACTCATCTATCAGTTTGTTGTACTTCAATTGCTTGTATGTTATGATACTGGAAGCTATGCCACTGTTATTTCAAATACTAGCAGGGTCACCAATGATGAACAGGTTTCAGGAGAGCTTCCAAACAAGACAGACTAGGAAGAAAGGCTTGGTGATCTACTTCCAAAAATTAGCCATGGAAGCAGCAGTCAAGAAATCAAACAATATACTGCATTATGCAAATCTGCTGCAAAAGACCTCTTTAAAGTGCTACAAATTAAAGATGTCACCTTGATGACTAATGTGCACCTGACCCAAGCCATAGTCTTTTTAATTGCATCATATGCATGCAAAATCTTGATAATGAAAATAAAAAAAAGACAGAAGAAGAGTTGATGCATTTGAATTGTGGTATTGGTTAAGCACATTGAATATACCATGCACTGCCAGAAGAATGAACAAATCAGTCTTAGAAGAAATACAACCAAAATTCTCCTTAGAAGTGAGGATAGCGAGCCTTCGGCTCATTTGCTTTGGACATGTTATTGGGGAAAATCAATCACTAGAAAGGCATCCAGTTTGGTAAAGTAAAGGGTCAGCAACCATGACAAAACCCCTTAATGATATGGACTGACACAATAGCAACAAAAATGGGCTCAAGTATATCAAAGATCACGAAGACGGTACAGAACCAGGCAGCATTTTGTTCTGCTATACATAGGTCACTATCAGTTGGTGACTAACAACGACTTCACACACATGTATGCACACATATATCCCAACAAAATCCACCCCTCTCACACACACACAATTGGTACCCAGGTTCCGGTCTCTGTTTAGTGTCTTTCTCCCATCTTAGGAGCCCAACACCAGCTCTGACCAAGACCTTGAATAAAGATGAGCCAGGAAAGATGATCTGTGTAGGGCCAGACCAGCAGGTGTCCCCTCCTGCTTCCATCACCATGGCAACCTCTGACAAGGAAGAAAAACACTCCCTGAAGCTCCACACTGCCCTGCTGACTCCCAGCTAACTGGCTCCTGTCAGCAGCACTGCGAAGCTCAAGGTTGTGTCTCCCAGACACCCTGCATCAGGCCCATTAGTGCTCTGGCACATCTTCAAACCCAGAAGTTAATTTCACAGCCTCCATCAGCCTTGCTCAGTGGAGCCCAGAGGTCAACCCAGAGCCGTGGCCCAGGGCTCCCCATTTAAGATAAGCATCAGGTTTCATGATTAATCCCAGAAAAGCCTGGCAAGTCACAGCTCTGCCTTCCCTTAGCTGATTGTGAACCTTCATCCCAGGCCTCTTTGCTTCTCACCAACCTGGGAGGTGTAGGGAGTGTATTAGCCTCTTTAGAAAATGAAATAAAAAGATTCAGGTGTGAGCAGTGCCCGAAACACCCCGGAGACTTCACAGCTACCAAGCCTCTCCACACTCTCACCCTCATGGTGGCTTTGCAGGTGGATGCTGTGTGTTATGTTCCTGGAGCTATCATAACAAATTACCACCAAGCGGCTGAAAAGGATAGAAATTCATTGTCACATATTTCTGGAGACTGTTGTTGTGTGCCGTCAATTCTGACTCCTAGCAGCACTCTATGACGGGGTAGAACTACCCCATAGGGTTTCCTAGGCTGTAATCATTACGGGAGCAGATCACCAGGTCTTTTCTCCCATGGAGCCTCTGATGGGTTCAAATCTCTGACCTTTTAGTTAGCAGGCAAGCATTTAACTATTGTGCCACCAGAGCTCCTTCTTCTGGAGACTAGAAGTTTGAATTCAGGGTGTTGGCAGGGCCATGTTTTCACCAAACTCTCTAAGGGAAGATCCTTTCTTGTCTCTTCCAACTTCTAGTAGCTCCAGGTATTCCTTGGCCTATGGTAGTATCACTCCATTCTCTGCTTCTATCTTCACATGGCCATCTTCCCTCTGTATCACTATGTGTGTCTGTCTCTCCTCTCCTCTGAATAAGAACATCAGTCTTATTGCATTAAGGCCTACTCTACTCCAGTAGAAGAATTGACAGGATGAAAGAGCTGAACAGAAGATTTCAAACAGCAGCTAAAGAAGACAAAATCAATTATTATAATGAAATGTGCACAGACCTGGAGTTACAAAACCAAAAGGGAAAAACATGCTTGGCATTTCTCAAGCTGAAAGAACTGAGGAAAAAAAATTAAGCCTCAAATGGCAATATTGAAAGATTTCATGGGCAATATGTTGAATGATGCAGTAAACATCAAAAGAAGATGGATGGAATAGGCAGAGTCACTATATCAAAAAGAACTGGTAGATGGTCATCCATTTCAGGAGGTGGTATATGATCAAGAACCAATGGTATTGAAGGAAGAAGTCAAAACTGCACTGAAGGAATTGGCATAAAAACAAGGTTCTGGAAATTGATGGAATACCCTTTGAGATGTTTTAACAAACGGATGTTGCACTGGAGGCACTCACTTGACTATGCCAAGAGATTTGGAAGACAGCTACCTGGCCAACTGACTGGAAGAAATCCGTATTTGTACCCATTCCAAAGAAAGAGGATCCATCAGAATGTGCAAATTATGGAGAAATATCACTGATATCACATGCAAGCAAAATCTTCCTGAAGATAATTCAAAAATGGTTGCAGCAATATATTGACAGAGAACTTCCAGAAATGCAAGCTGGATTTAGAAGGGGACATGGCACAGGGGATATCATAGCTGATGTCAGATGGATCTTAGCTCAAAGGAAAGAATACCAGAAAGATGTTTACTTGTGTTTTGTTGACTATGCAAAGGCATTTGATTGTGTGGATCATAACAAATCGTGGATAACATCGAGAAGAATGGGAATTCCAGAACACTTTATTGTACTCATGAGGAACCTGTATATAGATAAGGAGGCTCCCCTTCCAACAGAACAAGGGGACACTGCATGGTTTAAAATCAGGAAGGGAGTGCATCAGGGCTGTATCCTTTCACCATACTTATTCAATCTATAGGTTGAGCAAATAATTCGAGAAGCTGGATGATATGAAGAAGAATGTGGCATCAGGATTGGAGGAAGACTCATTAACAACCTGTGATATGTTGGCAACACAACTTTGCTTGCTGAAAGTGAAGATGACTTGGAGCACTTACTGATAAAGATTGAAGACTACAGTCTGCAGTATGGATGACACCTCAATATAAAGCAAACAAAAATCCTCACAACTGGACCAATAAGCAGCATCACAATAAATGGAGAAAAGACTGAAATTGTCAAAGACTTCACATTTACTTAGTTCTACAATCAATGCCAATGGAACCAGCAGTCAAGACATCAAAGGATGTATTGCATTCTTACAAAGGACCTCTTTCAAGTGCTGAAGAGCAAAGTTATCTCCTTGAAGACTAAGATGTGCCTAACCCAAGCCATAGTATTTTCAATCACCTCATATACATGTGAGAGCTGGATAATGAATAAGGAAGACAGAAGAAGAGTTGATGCTTTTGAGTTGTGGTGAAGCAAATGCTGAAAGTATTGTGGACTGCTAAAAGAACTAACAAATCTGTCCTGGAAGAAGTACAGTTGGATGCTCCTTGGAAATGAGAATGGCCAGACTTTATCTCACATACTTTGGTCATGTTGTCAGAAGGTACCATTCTCTGGAGAAGGATGTCATGCTTGGTAAAGTGGAGGGTCAATGAAAGAGGGGAAGGCCCTCCACAAGATGGATTGACTGCAGCAATGGGTCCAGGTATAATAGGGATTGTGAGGCTGCCACAGGACCAAGCAGTGTTTTGTTCTTCGTACTTGAGGTCACTATGAGTCGGAGATGACTCGACAACACATAACAACAACTACTACTACTACTCCAGTATGACTTCATGTTAGCTAAGTACATCTATCTGCAAAGACCCTATTTCCAAACCAGGTCATGTTCACAGGTATCAGGGGTTAAGATTGTAGCATTCTTTTAGGGGGACACAATTCAACCCCATAGCATGCTGCAACAGCCCTCATTTTCAAGTTGGAAGCCTGAGACCCAGACAAGGAAAGTGCTCACTAAGTCCCACAGCTACCGATGGAAGTCAATTGGGTCCTCAGAGTACAGGTTCTCCATTTTTACCATAGCCATGAAGCTGGGGCCCATTTGTTTTCAGCCCTCATCAGCCTCTGATGCCAACCCTTCAGGTCCCACCCATGGGGCCTCCCTGCTTTAGTCTTGGGTAGAAAGTATTGCAGTATGGATCTCCTATGGGTCTGGCCCTGGGTAAAACTGGAAAATCAGGAAAAATCAGAATGGGTACCTCCACTTCCCTTTCCTGTCACCCACACCCCTCTTCCCCACTGATGAGTTCTGGTTGAGGAGTCAGAAGATACTGCCCTTCCTTAAGTTGAATTTCCAATAAGGGGATTTTAAGCTTGGCAACACACACACCCAACACACTTAACAAAGAAGTCACAGACTGCTTTTTACATGCATGAGGTTCTGCCCACAGTCCAGGGCCCAACCTGTCCTCAGCAGCAGAGCAGTGGGTTACTGAGGCAGTGTTGGGGAGCTTGAGGCAGGGGATTGATGCTTAAGACATTTATGTCAGACCTGCCTTGTAGCCAATTCTTCATTCTACAAAATTCCTGGAGGACTGATTTTTACCTGCAGATGGAAAGTTTTCCATGTAGGTGGGGCTAAGAAAAGTCTAAGGAGCCCTGGTGATACAGTCATTAAGTGCTTGGTTGCTAACTGAATGGTCCAGGGTTTGAACCCACCAGCTGCTCTGCAGAAAGATGTGGCCTTTAGCTTCTGTAAATATTACAGCCTGTTGTTGTTATGTGCCTTCAAGTTGGACCTGACTCATAGCGACCCCTCCTTGGGTTTCCAAAGCAGTATCAAAACCCTATATGGAGCAGTTCTATCCTGTTCTGTAGGGTCACTATGAGTGATCACTATGGGGAGGCTATGAATCAGAATCTAGTCAATGACAGTGGGCTTGGTTATTTTGGTTTCCTGCCAGAGGATCCCAGCTCCATCAGTTCTGTTCATGTGATCTTGGGCCTTGGTTTCATGAGAACTGTTGTTCTTGTTGGGTGTCATTGAATGGATTCCAATTCATAGCAAGGCCATATGACAGAGTAGAACTTACCTAGAGATTTTTGGGTTATAATCTTTACTGAAGGAGATCTCCTGGGAGCATTCAAACCACCAACCTCAGTTAGCAGCCAAGTACTTAAACTTACACTACCAGGACTCCTTGTTTCATGAAAATAGGACCTCCATTTTTTCACTTGTAAAATGGGGATACTAATAGTGTTCGTTTGGCTCCTTCAGACTGCAGAAACAGACACTAAGTAACCTCTATAAGTGACTCTTGGGTGCAAGCAACAGAGAACAATGTTACTGTAAAGCTAGCAGACACTTACCGAATTGTCAGGAGGTTAAAGACCCAAAGGAGAAGACAGATAGGACCAGGACAAATCTAGAAGATAAAGAGGCAGGGGACCCTTACCAGACTTTCAGCAGGAACAGGCGAAGATGCTACTTCCACATTAGCACTTTACATATGCTTCCAGGGCGGGGATCCACTTTCCATGTTGCCACAAATGAATCCTAACCATCCCGTCATTTTGGCTTCAAACACACCAAATTCATAGTCCTGGCCTGAGCCATATAATTGGTCAAGGTTAAGTCACATGACTATACTCTGGTTGCCATGGGGATAGGCCAAGAAGGGAGGAGATGATCCCTCTGGTTTCTGAAACAGAAAACAGAGTCCAGCCTGTCTGCTGTACCACACAAAATGGAAAATTCCTTTTTTTTTTTTTTTTAAAAAAAAAAGCCAGACTGGAGCCAAACTGCAGTGGTTCAAATCCCAGCCTCACCACTTAGCTCTGTGACCTTGGGCAAGTTACTCAACCTCCCTATCTTTGGTTTCTTCACTCTGGAATGAAAAATAATATTTATGTCATAGGATTATTATGAGAATTAAATGTATTAATACATGCAAAACTTTTACAATAATATGTGGCATAGTGAGCTGTGAGTAAGTGTTAGCTGATAGTGTTACGATGACTTCATTGTTTCTCCTATCTGCTCTCCTCGTACCCTACACAAACACAACCCAGCCTGGAAAAATCAAGGAAAAGTTCTTAACATAACTGAGGTACAGAAGGAAGGAAAGGACATCCTAGGCTAAAAGTCACCGAGGCATGAGAGGGCATGGTATTCAGTGGGACAGGAATGTTGGGTGGTGTTCTAGAAAGACTGCTGGTTGTAATATGGAGAAGAAATGATATAGTTCTTGTGAAGAATGTAACTAACTGGTGGAACAGGAAAGGGCCTATGGAGTTTCTTAGGAGAATAAGAGCTTAGAGAAGAGTGAGTACTGCCAGGTAATCAGTTCATACCACCTTCATCAATGAGAGAGAGAGAGAAAGAAAAGTTCAGCAGTCTTCATCTTTCCCTGCCCCTGGGAGCCCCATCTAGGAAGTGGCTTTGAAAGTTTTCCAGGTGAACAGATTAGATCATAATGAGACAAGGTGTTGGCTGAATGACTGAGCTGCACCCACACTTGATCCTCTGGGAGCCAGAGGAATTAACTCACAGCTGGCACCGTTTCTTCATGGCAGCCTCTGTGGGCCAGCAGTAAGCCAGGAAGCGTGTTTGAACACTGATCCATGTGTGCAGAGTGGGTCCCTGGGCACAAGCACTTTATTGGTGCAAAGAGGCTGGTGCACCCCCAGGGCTTGTCCTGGCTATTGTGGAAATGTTAAAGTCCCCTGCAGGCCAGTGGCCTGCCTGATGAGGCATGCCTAAGCCTTGTGGTATTACAGGGTCTGACCTTGTTTTTCTAGGTGTCCCAGGTCCAAGATTGGGCAGTGTCCTCAGGCTTTCCTCCTCAGCCTCTCTGCCTTTGCAAAGCCCAAGATAAAAGAAAATGTGCTCACCAAGCAAGCAGGCATGATTTAGGTTAGATATAAAGAAAACCTGTTTGCAGGCTCTTTCTTCAGGCCCTGGGCCCCAGAAATTCCTGGTCTGTCAAGAGGAAGGAGGAGGCCTCTGCTGCTCTTGCAATTAAGGAAACAATCCAGTGCTGGCTCTAACCCCCATTCCCCTACACACCCACCTCTCTGCCAGCTCTCCTTTCTCCTGTTACTCCTAGAGTGACCTGTGCAGGTGACATTCGGCTCAGGTCCTGTGCCCAGCTGGAGTGAAGCAAAGAAACCCCACTAGCTCTGGTCCTCAGGCATTGCAGCACCCAGCATTCTGGGGCATTGTCTGGTTACCAGGAGAAAAGAGAGTGTTCATTAAACTCTCTGGGTGTGCTGGGTGCATTAGGAGGCAATCGAAGGCTGGTTCCTTACTGCTTGAGGGACCAGGCATTCTAAAATGGCCAGTCTCTAACTCACATCTTCTCCATACCCCACATACACCTTCAAATAGTAATAGTCATCAGGCAGGAACAGGTCTTTACAGTTTCCAGAGAGCTTCTACATAACAAGATTTCATTTGACTCTCACAACACTCTTAGGAGGACATGGGGATTGAGATCGTCCTTGCACAGATGAGGAAACTGAGGCAAGGGGAGGAGTGGGCTGGTTGCAGTGCACAGTGTGTCAGCAGTGGTAGTTCCTGGCCTGGTGCTTCTCCCTTGGTCTCATCCTATAGATAATACATTATTAAACCTGGCTTAGCCTCTGTGGTCCCGAGCTATGTCTTGTGGTGTTAAACATAAGAACGGGGAGACAAAGGAGTGGGGTATAGAGTGACTTTTATATTTTTCCTGTTGTACCATTCTTTTTCCTCCTTTCTATGGCAGACCTGCTGTTCATGGCATGATGAAATTGTAGTTTTTAGATCTAAAAATTTGGGATGAGCTGACTTAGTCTCAGGTGGCTTCCAGAGAAGGATTTAAGGGTACAGAGATTGGTCCAGGCTGCCTGGCAGATCAAGAACCAACAGGATTACTGCTCTGTTGAATGAAAATGGGTTGCTTGGTTTGGTGGTGCAATTATGACTAATAGCAATCATAACCTTAATAATATTTTTTAAGATGTAACTTTTTCCAGGGCTAACTGTATACCAGGCTTCATGCTAAGTGTTCTGTATTTGCCACCTGGTTTAATTTTTACAATGACCCATGAAGTTGATATTATCCTCAGGCCAGCTTCATGGCCTGGGACTCCTACAGCAACAAAGGTGTCTGTAAGAGCCCCATGCTAGCTTAAGGCTTAAGGCTCTGCTGTCACTGCTGTTAATGTTTTAGCAAGAGGTCTCACACTTTAATTTTGTCTGTGCTGTTGTTGTGTGCCGTCAAGTCAATTCTGATTCACAATGACCCTATATGATAGAATAGAACTGCACCATAGTGTTTCCAAGGCTATAATCTTTACAGAAGCAGATTGCCAGGTTTTTTCTCCCAAGGAGACACTGGGTAGGTTTGAACTTCCAACCTTTTGTTTAGCAGCCAAGCTCTTAACCATTGTACCACCATGGCTCCTTCATTTTGCACTGGGCCCCTGCAAATTATGTAGCTGATGCTGTTTATCCCCACTTTCTCTGAGAAGCCGACTCACAGAATGTTTATTAAATGACCTTCTCAAAATCATAGAACAGGTTGGCAGTAGGACCAGGATTTAGACCCTGTTTCTCAGATGTCTGGCTCCAAGGCCCATGTTCTTCTATAGTAGAAGGCAGCAGACCTGGAGTCAGAGTACTCTGTGAGAAAGTCTCACTGCTGCCACCTGTCTCACTGTGGCTGCATCACTTAACTTCTCTTGGCCTTGGTGTCCTCATTTGTGAAATGGGTAATCCTGCTGCTTCCACAGGGCTACCAGGAGATGCAAGTGAGACAAGGTGCACACAAGTGCTCTGTACACTCCACAAAGCTCAGCAGATCAAAGGATCATAATTAATTGAATCACAGCTCACTAGCCCTGCTGTTAATGCCTCAAAATAGTCTTGACATTGACTTCACAGGCACACCCTAATTGATTTAGAAACCATGATGCAAGAGTCTTGTGATTGCCTGCTAAACTAAAGGTTGGTGATCTGAACCCACTCAGTGGTACATTGCAAGAAAGGACTGGCGAACTTCTCCAGGAAAGATTATAGCCAAGAAAACCCTGTAGAGCAGTTCAGCTCTGTAGCACATGGGGTTGCCACGAGGGGGCCAACTCAATGGCAGCTAACAACAACAATGAAAATAAACTCCCCTTACAGACTCAGCTACATAAATTCAGTGTTATAGCTGTTTCCCACCTCAAACACCTAACAGTTCTGACTCTGGGCACAACATTCCCTCCCGTCCTCAGTCTGAGTGTGCATTGGGGTAGAGAAAGGGGAGAATTCAACTTGCTATTCATTTATCTGTTCATGGAATGACTGTAGAAAGGGTTTTGCTCCTCTCATTGCTCATCGGTTTGTCTGAAATTGGATCCTCTCCCAAAAGCTTCACTGAAATAATTGTAGCTCCCCTGTCAGTGGGAAGGAAGCCCTGTGGGGTAAAAGCCGCCCCCAGCCATATTCAAATCCGAATCTGGCACCACAGCAAAGAGGCAGACGGCGCCAGGGAGGGGCCCTAGAAAGCTGCAAATAAGTCTGTAGATTTGGAGATGTTCTAAAGAGGCCTGTGTGACTGCGAGACTGCACAAAAAGACCCCAGTAGAAGTCCCCATGTTTGCAGAGCTAAATGCTGTATTTACAGAGAGTGTGTGTACAAACCTCGGTTCTGTCGGTCTCTGAGAGCCTTGGCGACTGGTATTATCACTCCCGTTTTACAGATGAAGAAACTAAGGCTTAGGGAGCCTGACAGAGCCTAAAGCTAGGTCATCTGATCCCAAGTCCAATCTTTTTCTCTCCAGACCATTGGGTCTAAACCCCAGGTACATGTTAGAATCACGTGGGCAACTTTAAATATATGTTGATACCTGAGTCCCACCCCCCAAGAACAACTGAATCAGAACCTGAGAAGGTGAAGCCTGGACTTCAACGTGTTTTGAAAAGCTCCTTGGGATTCTCCTGGGCAGCCAGAGTTAAGAACTAGGTCTGTCTGCTGTCACTTGGGGTGGAATGCTCCTCCTCACTCCCTGGGATGCTCAGAGCAGGTTCTAAGGAGAGAGCAAGAGAAAGCATGCCCAGCTCCTCTTGTATATCTCTATGCACAGGTTGGAGAGGATCCCACAATCTTCCTTGGTGGCCTAGCCTGGGTTTTGTTTTTGCTGCTCCTTTCTGGGTTCTTTACTCCTCTTACGTCTGTCCCCCATCTGCCCAGTTCCCATCACCTCAAACAAGCAATCACATCTATTAGTTTCTATTTTATTCTGGAAGAGATTTTTTTTTTTTAGGCATCGCCAAGTCAATAAAAATCTCTCTTCTTTGATCCTCCTTTATTACTCTCCAGGCTGCCAAACACCTTGTTTTTTTCATTTAAACTTTCTCTTGGACATCAGTCCATATCCATTCATTCTTTGACAGCTGCATTTCATCAGCACAGATTTTTTAAATCACTCTGAAAGTCAAGAACTTCTATACTTGGTCTAGGTCAAATGTCTTCCACTCTTAATTTAAACCCATCTCCACTTGCTTGGTCTTCGGTGGACATAGAGGCACACAGGAGAGAGAACATGGGGACTGGGAGCTTGATGTCCCATTCTAACTTTATTAGGTTATGTGTCTTCTATGTGCCCTGACATTATGGAGTAGGAATTTTGGTTTATACCTTCTCACCAGAGGTGGGGAGGCCAAATCAAATTGGCCCTTGCCAGGATACTGCTGCTGTGTGGGTAGTTTGGGTATACTTGGGCACCATCTTTCTAGAATGGTGAGTCATGAGCCTCATTCACTTTAATGATCAAACTTAAAGACAGTCAACTCCTTCCCTTCAGCTCTGGAAGGTTTATTTGCTTTCTCCTCTGAAGAAATGAGGTAAGGTGTTGTTCTTAGAGGAAGAAAGTGAAGATGGGGTAAGATGAGCCTTTAACAGCCAGGACTGAGGAGGGGAGCTGTGGTGGGTGGGGATGATGAGAGACCAGAGTCAGCGGTTGCTGCACAGAGAAGGGATTTGTGGCCTCAGAATCAGAGACCTGAGCTGATCCCCACGCTACTTGCTGGGAGCTGTCAGATGTGTCCTGTAACTCTCAGAGACAGCTCTTTGTATAAAGTGGGAATTGAAGAGAGCTAACTACACTTGCTATGAGGATTAAGTGAAATCACAAAGCTGAAAGTATTTTATAAATGGTAAAACACTACACAGATACTAATTTATTATGAACCTGGGGCTTCTTTGCATCAAGTTGGGGCTTTCAAATTACCCCATTTCTATTAGAAGCCCTAGGTTCTGCCACTGTCCCTTAGCATCTCTGAGCCTCAGTTTCCCCTCCTGTGGAATGGACCTGGAATGGATCTGTGGCTGAGGAGCATCAGTTGGACAATAGACATCATGTGTGGTGAAAGATTAGTACTAACATCATTGTCATCCTTCCTCCAGGGCCAGGGACTTGGGCAGAATCTCCACACCAGCCAGCAGTTCCTCACCACCTGCCTTTCTCCGTGGGAAGGGAGCTCCGGGGGCCTCTTCCTGGGCCAGCCTCTGATCTGCCTCCACACCAAGGATTGATAGCTCCTCTTGGCAAAGTCTACCCCCAAAGATTCCTGCTCACACTTGTCTGTTCCTGCCTCTATGCAAAGTATGGAACCCACAGGACTCCAAGTGTCTTAAACGCACAAGCTGTGCAGTGGCCTTTGAAAGGGCACCACAAAACACTCTCTGAACCCTGTCTACAGTCTCTCTCTGAGTGTGGGAGCTTCCCAACCTCTGAGACCTGCTTACATCTCAGCAGTGCCCTCAGGAGACTTGGCCTCAGCTTAATGAGGTCATTCCAGAGCAGGACCCGACCTTGCCAACCACCAAGAGTTCCACGCTGCCCTCTACCACCTCCCATGTCTGGCTGCATAGGCAGAAGATAGAATGGCTGTGTCCCAGATCCAAATAGAAGAAGTAGGTGGAGAGGAAGTGCCAGCAGGAGAAGCCCTGCCTCCAGATGACCACCTCCGGAACCTTAAGGCTCTGACTGAGAAACTGAGGCTTGAGACACGCAGGCCCTCCTACCTGGAGTGGCAGGCCAAGCTGGAGGAGCAGACATGGACCTTCCCCAAGCAAGATGCCCAGCAGGAGGCCAACTGGGAGCAGAGGCAGTGTGAGGAGGAGTCTTCACTTCTCCAGAGGGAGCCCAGGCAGCATCCTCCATCTAACCGGAGAGCCAGTCAGGGCCAGGGACCCCTTGCCACCCGCAAGCTGGAAGGCTTTGAAAGTATTGATGAAGCTATAACCTGGCTCAGAAAGGAACTGGTGAGTGGCTACCCTTCCAAGAATCCCTGGAAAAGAGTTTATCTCTCACTTTCTCTCTTTCCCTACCTTATTTCCATCTCTACCCCCTCCCAATTACCTATCTATAATCTTCATAGTAAGGAGTCCTGGTGGCACAGTAGTTAAGCTGCTAACTAAAAGATGGGAGGTTTGAACCCACCAGTGACTCCATGGTAGAAAGCTGTGAAAGTCTGGTTCTATAAAGATTACAGTCTATGAAACTCTATGGAGCAGTTCCACTGTGTGCTATAGGGTTGTTGTGAGTCAGAATCGACAGCAATTGGATTTGGTTTGGTTTTTGTAATCTTTATAGTACATGAAGTGCAGACTTCACTATTTTGTGGTTATATGAGATCCATATGTCAGCCCTTAATTGCAGATACTATTAGAGGAGGATAATGCTATAAGGATACTACAAGGAGCTCTGGTGGTGAAGTGCCTAAGGCATTTGACTGCTAACCACAAGGTTGGTGGTTCAAATCCATCAGCCATGGAAGGAAGATGGGGTGCTGTACTTCCCTAAGTATTTACTGCCTCAGAAACCCAGTGGGGGTAACTATGAGTTGGAATCCACTCAATGGCGATAAGTTTCCTTTTTTTTTTATTTAATTTGTTTTCAGAGGAGGCAAGTTTTGTCCATGAGAACCTGAGTCCATGTTCTGAAGATGTTCCCAACCTTCCCCTTTCCTCACTACCAGGATCAGAATCTCATCCTTCTATTCCTCGACTGCTAAACAGGCTCTGAGAATTTAATTGCCCCCTCCCTTCTCTCTGAAACCTTCTTACCCTGCCATTACCCACAGCTGCCTGCTGGTGTCTTGACCCAGAGCTGCCTGCTGGTGTCCTGTGACCACTCAGCAAGTGTTTATTGGCTGCAATCCCCACACTGATGCTATGCTGATAGTAGGGCGGCAGGGGGTGAGCCATGGAGGTGGGGCTCTTGGTCTGAGGGAGGGAAATTACTGTGGGCTTTAAGAAGAAAGTACTTTTACAATGAATATTGTATGAGATGCTGCACAGAAGAAGTGACTAATCACACCTGGGATGAATGCTTTGGTGAGGAGATGACATTTGGGCTGTGCCTCAGAGACTAAGGGATGGGACAAGCATCTTGGCCTTTTAACTGTCCACATGCATAGCAGATGCCCATCAGAATACCTCTCATCCCAGCAGTGACTCTCAGCTAAGAATGTGGTAGGCATACAGAGACCCCCCCTTAGACACAGACCCAGAGGAGAGTCACTGCCCAGGGCAGGGTGGCTCCTCATGCAGCCAGGCATGGCACTAACCTCCCATGCTCCCCAGCCCTTCCTTACCTCATCACCTCAGATCCAGGCAACACCTGTAGAGTGAGGTCACAATGGCCACAGGTAAGCCCAGCAAACAGGGGCCAACTGCTTTCCAGAGCCAGTAGTAAGTCTTGTGTGAACAGGACAGGCAGATGCCTGCTTGGCTTGTTTTGAAGAATCTTGGAAAATAAAGTCCCATTAGGTCCTGGAGTTCCTCATAAGTGTCCCTCTATAAGAAGAAAAATCACTGGAGTTCCTAAGGCAGGAACCTCAGAGACTCAGGTATCTAATTAATTAGAAACTTTTTTTGGTTCTTATCCTTGAATGCTGAGAGTGTTTCTCAAACACACCATCCCATTATGTCCATCTTTGGAAACTAGAAAGGGGGAGAGAGAGAGCCATTGGCTTTCATAGACGATGGGCATGTATGATTCCTTTTGAGTATCTGAGAATTGGATGCTTATGGGGTGAAGAGAGATGGACATGTAGTGGTCCCAGGAGAGATCCTAGAGCTTCTCTCTCAACCCCTGAAGCTAAATTGTTTTGATCCCACCCACCCCC
>NW_006921640.1:1498649-1537223 GCF_000298275.1 Orycteropus afer afer
ATTGCCATCAAGTTGGTTCCAAGTCATAGCGACCCCTCCTTGCGTTTCCGAGGCAGTATCTCTTCAGAAGTAGATTACTCAGTCTTCCTTCTAAGGAGGGGCTGGTAGGTTTGAATAGCCAGCCTTCTGGTTAGTAGTCAAATGTCATAGGCACTATGCCAATGAAAAATATTCCCATTAATCAAGGATTTAATTTGTTGGTTTCAGGCACATTTGAGGCTTTATTGCTTCTGGAAGCTGCAGGTTTTCCTTTCTAAGTAAATTAGAATTTTCGGTGGGCCTACCTTTCAGATGATTAGAGGAGGAATTTTCTGTGGGTAAACTGGTAAGGAGTTCTCTGGAACTTCTTCATCACCATCTATAGTCAACCAACCAAAGAGTTACCATCAAGTTGACCCCACCTCATGGCGACCCATGAGTGTCAGAGTAGAACTGTACTCCATACGATTTTCACTGGTTGACTTTTTGGAGGTAGATCAGCAGGCCTTTTTTCTGAGGTGCCTCTGAGTTGACTCAACCCTCCAACATTGTGGTTATCATGTTAACCACTTGCACCATCCAGAGACAGCTCATGTTGGCCTTCTTGTTGTTGTTATGTGCTGTTGAGTAAGACCCAACTCATAGTGACCCTTCCTTGAGTTTCCAAGGCAGTATCACTACGGAAATGGAAGTAGATTGCCCAACCTTTCTTCTGAGGAGTGGCTGGTGGGTTTGAACCACTAACCTTCTGGTTAACAGTCAAATGCCTTAGGCACTACGCTACTTGGCCTCCAGTTTTTCTCCTTTGCAGTGGCCTGATAAAGTGACCAAGTGACTCAGGGTGGGGTAGGGTAATGACTGAGGAAGTGGGGAGAGGGCAAAAGGTCAATATCCCAAAGCTGTGGGACTCTCCCCATCTCTGGACTCATGCTGAGTCTGGAATTCAGAACATTTCACAAACTGCTCCTGACTGGGGCTTTGGTCAGCCTGCCAGCTCCCAAGGGCTAGGTCCTCAAGCATCAAGTGTCTAGTATCACAGCATTCCACATGGGGAAAAGGGACTCTCTCTTCTGTCTTTCCTCTTCAATCGTGCTAAGAAATTCCTCTTGCCAATATGAAAGATAAGGAAAGACAAAGGACAAAAAAGTCTTCTGCTCTGTCTGTGGTGCCAAACCCTAAGGAAACTAAAGACAAAATAAAACATTCCGGCTTCTTAATGTGTTATCTTGTGGTGAGAGTCTCTAGGCATCCACAGATATTTTTCTTTTAGTCTCATGCAGGTGTTGATCCTCATAGACAGAACCCCTAAAAGGTGTTTATGGTTGTCAGATAAAGGGAAAAGAGATCTGACAAGTTTTAATAAGCCAAGGACTGGCTGTAGGAGTAATCCCATAGACAGTATCAGCTTGTCCTATAGTGTTCTGCAGCTTCACTCCTGCTGTTCGGATCCTTTTGCTTCCAAACAAGGAGCCTTCTTCCGGTTAACTCTCTCTTGCCTGTGCTGCCTATTTTTCAAGCACTGACTCAGGTATGTTTGGACTCAGTCCTCTGAGGCCAATATTATCTATATTTGCTGCACGAGACAACAAAATGGTGATTAAAATTCATTGAGCATCTTCTGAGGGAGATGGAGGTGAAAAATTTGAAGATGGCAGCCAGGTAAATACCTCCCATCAAAGGAGCACTTTATGGCTTTCAAAGCACTTTTACCTACAGTATGCTGTGAGAAGGCTCATACCTATTGCTATTCCAATTTTGAAGGTGAGAAGACTGAGGTTCAGAAAGATTACAGACCTGAGGTACGAGAAGTTAAACGACTTGCCCAAGGATGTGACTAAGCCAAGACTTAGGCCCTCATTTCCTAGCTCTGAATCCAGGTTTTTCCCTTTGTTCTATGTACTCATGTCAGATGTTCAATCAGTGGGACCTTGAGTCAACAAGCCTGCACTTAAAAGTCTACTGGTTTCAAAACAACCCACATGTAAATAGTTATAGAGCATTATTAGCAATCCGTCCTGACAACCCTTTGGCAGGCACTAGGGCAGGTCCTCCTATTTCATGATGAGGACAATAAGTTACATAGAACCACTCAAGGAGATACTGGCTAGCTGGGATTTGATTCACAAGAGAGTTTTAAGACCAGGCATCTCTTTGTCCAAGGGTAATGCTTCTCAATGTAGTATGTGGTTTTCTGCCACCAGAAAATTGCAGGAGGACCCCTATTAATCTAGACAGATGCTGACCCCTTCCAAAAAACTCAAACCCATTGCTGTTGAGTCAATTACAACTTATGGTGACTCCATGTGTTGTGTTATAAAGTAGAACTACTTTATAGGGTTTTCTTGGCTGTAATCTTTACAGAAGCAGCTCAATAGACCTTTCTTCCATGGTGCCACTGGATGAGTTCAAACTGCCAATTTAGGTTAGTAGTCAAGCTCAAACCACTTGTGCCCAGGGACTTATTAGCCCCTTAGTACCATTAAAAATTTTTATAGCAAAGGAAATATGCCAAAATATCAATGTTCTGTATTTCTGAGTGGTAATAATATTCTTTGAACTTTTCTGTAGTTTCCAAATTTTCTAAATAGAAATATATTACATATAATCAGGTAGTGGGGGGGGGGAAGGTTATTTGAACAAAAGAAAAAAGAAAATTACCAGGCTCCTCTCTGTCTTGCCAAGGTAATTGGTACACATTCCTCAGCTTGTAGTCTACAGATTAAAAATAAAAAATTAAAAAAAAGGGCATAGATTCTCCTAGAATAAAATAAGAAAAATCAAGTCTAAAATCCTCAGAAATTCCTCACTCAGCATGAGAGCAGACAAAATGTTCTGAGAGGTGTGGACTGTTGGACCAAGGAGATGTATATGACTTTGAATCAGGAAGTACTGCTCTTTTTCCCTTTCATCCTTGTCTTGCAGGGCAAAGGAGAAATGGGAAGTTGGGAGGAGAAGCTTGATAGTATCTAATCAGAATAAGAGGAAATTCTGGGGTTATAAGAGACAGACTTGAGCCTTGGTGGTGCAGTGGTTGAGCATTTGACTAACAAACAGTTGGAGGTTTGAATGCATCAGCCATTCCATGAGAAAAAGATGCTTCAGTCTATATCTGTAAAGATTTTTAGGCTTGAAAACCCTATGGGGCAGTTCTATTATGTCTTGTAGGGTCACTATGAGTTAGAATTGACTCAAGGGCAATTGGTTGGTTTTTTTTTTTTTTTAATTTTATTGTGATTTTGGTGAAATCTTACAGAGCAAATTCTTCTTCTGTACAGCAATTCACATACACTTTGTCTCATGATATTGACTATAATCTCCCACAATGTAACAGCTCCTCTCCCACTTCCTCCCCATAGTTACCTCTTCCCTGTGTCCTTCCCTCCCATGCACTCTTGACCCTGAGCTGTCTCCTTGTACATAAACAGCCCTTCTATTCTCTCATGATTGATCTCTCCAAATAGTGTACCTAATGTAAGTAATGTCCCTAATTTACATTAGGTACATTAGTCTACCTAATGTAAATGTTCAGCTCATATGCCTGTCTTTCATTTGTCTGGAAGCCACAGGAGTGGTTTCAATTCCAGACCTGAAGGACAGCTAGGGGCCATGGTCTCAGGGGTTCCACCAGGCTCTATCAGACAAACCTAGTCCTTTTTTTTTTTTTTTTAATATGATTTTGAGTTTTGTTCTACATTGTTCTCCCACTCTATCTAAGATCTCCTACATAGATCCCCCTCAGAGTGGTTGACAGTGGTAACCAGGTACCATCTAGTTCTTCTGGTCTCATAGTCATATAGGCTGAGGATCACATGGTGTACCAGTCCCTTGGACTAATTGTTCCATGCATCTTTGGTTTGCTTCATTTTTATTTGCTTGGGATGAGGAGAGACCCATTGTTGCATCTAGATAGCTGCTTGCAAGCTTTTAGGATCCCACTCACTACTCACCAAAGTAGAATGTGGAACAATATTTTTGTGTAGTATGTCATGCCAATTGTGCTTGATGTTCCCTGCGACCATAGTCCTGAACGCACAGGTCCAACTACTCACTCTCTCTGAGTAGAAGGCTGTGGCCAAGAAATGACTACAATCTTGTCCCATGTCAGCTCCACTATATACCTAGAAATTCTTATAGAACACACAAATACACTTGTAGAAACACTGGCTGCTAACCCTATGCGTGGTCATGGGCACACTCCTCCCTGCATAGATATACTTAGTCGTTCAGCCTGTCTACCCATCTATCCACCCATACATAGCTCAATGTTTGCCATCACTGACAGCACAGTACTGTATGTACAAAAGGCTTCATCTTTGTTGTCTGTACCTCCCATGTACCTCTCTATGTCTTTCTCTTCCTCAATGCCACTGTGTTGATCACTCACATTTGGTACAATTATCTTCTCTTCACCCAAATCAATCCTTGTCTCTGCCTATCTAGCAGTATTCTCTCCCCTCCCCTCCCACCCCTGGTAACCAACAAAGAAAATTTCCTTCCATATATAAATGTTCCCTTGACTTTTTATAATAATGAACTAATATGATATTTGTCCTTCTATGATTGATTTCTTTCACTCAGCATGTCCCCCAAGTTCATCCATGTTATGGGGAGTTTTGCAGATTCTGTGTTATTTTGTAGGGTTGCATAGTATTTCATTGTATGCATGTACATACAGCTTGGTTATCCATTCTTCTGTTGATGGGCACGTATGTTGTTTCTATCTTTTTGCTATTGTAAATAGTGCTGCAATGAACATGGGTGTGCATATATCTGTTCTTGTTCTGGCTCTCACTTCTCTAGGATATATACCTAGTAATGGAATTTCAATGGAAATGGGTTTTAAGAGACACACCAGAATCCTTTAATCCAATCCTCTGTTCATTGGATGCAACCAGCATTTACTCAGTGCCTAGTCTTGGGAGTGAAGCACTCTGATGGTATAGTGGTTAAGGCATTGGGCTGCTAACCAAAAGGTAAGTGGTTCAAACTCACTAGCTGCTCTTGGAAGAAAGATGAGGCAGTCTGCTTCTGTAAAAATTTACAGCTTTGGAAACCAAATGGGGTTCTCTATGAGTCAGAATTAAGTTGATGGCAGTGAGAGGCTTGGGAATGGCAGGGAGGGGCAGAGATGGAGACAGAATTCCTGCATTTATGGAATCTCCACCTTTGTGGAGGCAACAGGCACATAAACAGTGACATGAGCTATGCTAGAAATATAATAAAATTACAAAATGCTTTGGGGGACTGACTGAAGTCAACATTAACTACATGATCACATGTGTCAGGCACAATGGACAATGAAATCAACAAAGGGAAATACACTCATCCCTTACTTTCTCAGTAACCAAATTCACACTTATTTGGTTAAGAACTGGTTAATGAAAGGCTTCTCCGTCCTTTCCATTTACATTTCTCCTATAATAACTAAAACCCAACTCCTGTGGTGGATACTATATCAGTTATAAAAACTATGCACTACAGTAGTGAGTTCTGATTACTCACTCAGGTACCCAGGGCATTTGTTAAAATACAGATTCCTCCCCACTCCCCTTGGAAATTCAGATTTAGTTAAATCTGGGGTCCTGCTCAGGAATTTAGTGAGTGCTGGCAGGTGATTCTTATGTAACTGGCCCATTAATTGGCACTTGGAAGTCACAGGTGGAGCGGAGAAAGTATAAGATTTGTAATTAGATCAGGTTTCAAGTCAAATTCTACCACATCCTTACTATGTGACTTTAGGAAAATCAATCAGTCTCACACTTGGTTTTATCATTATAAAATTGGCTTAATACATACCTATCTGACAGGGTGCTATAAAGGGAAAATGAACAGGGAGAGAAACAGAAGGGCCCTGAACACTTCCCAAATAAGCAGGTGCTATGTTATGTGATATTAAATTGTTTATATCACATCATTTAATATAGCAGTCTTTTACGGTAGGTACTATTACTATATAGTAATTTGTGGAATGTAGGAAGCATGAATGTAGGAAAATTGGACATTGTCACAAATGAAATTGAACACATAAAAATTGATATCCTAGGCATTATTGAGCTGAAATGGACTGTTTTGGGCTATTTTGAATCAGACGATCACATGATCTACTATACATGGAATGACAAATTGAAGAGCAATGGTGTGGCGTTCATCATCACAAAGAACATTTCAAGATCTATCCTGGAGTACAATACCATAATATCTATACACCAACAAAAAAACAAAAAACCAAACTCACTGCCATCAAGTCAGATCTGACTCATAGCAACCCCTCCTTGGGTTTTCAATGCGGTATCGCTACAGAAGTAGATTGCCCAATCTTCCTTTCAAGGAATGACTGGTGGATTTGAACCTCCAGCCTTCTGGTTAGCAGTCAAATGCCTTAGGCAGTACGCTACCAGATACACCTACAAGGAAGAGTTAATACTACTATTTTTCAAATTTTCACACCACCACTAAAGCCAAAGATGAGGAAATTGAAGAATTTTACCAATTTCTGCACTCCAAAATTGACCAAACATGCAATCAAGATGTATTGATTATTTAGTATTGTGAAAAACCAAAAAATCCAAACTCACTGCTGTCAAGTCAGATCTGACTCATAGCAACCCTTCCTTGGGTTTCCAAGGCAGTATCACTATGCAAGTAGATTGCCCAATCTTAAGTGGGAAACAAAGAAGAACCACCGGCAGTTGGAAAATATGGGTTTGGTGATAGAAATGACACTGGAAATCGCATAACAGAATTTTGCAAGACCAATGATTTATTCATTGCAAATACCTTTTTTCAACAACATAAACAGTGGCTATATACCTGGACCTCACCACATGGAATACATAAGAATCAGATCGACTACATCTTTGCAAAGAGGTGCTGGAGAAGCTTGATATCTTCAGCCAGAACAAGGCCAGGAGCTGACTGTGGGACAGACCATCAGTTGCTCATATGCAAGTTCAGTCTGAAGGTGAAGACAATTAAAACAAGCCCATGGGAGCCAAAATATGACCTTGATTATATCCACTTGAATTTAGAGACCATCTAAAGAACAGTTATAATGCATTGAAGACCAATGACCAAAAACCAGAGGATTGTGGGATGACATCAGGAACATCATCCATGAAGAAAACAAAAGATCACTAAAAAGACAAGAAAGAAAGAAAAGACCAAAATGGATGTCATAAGAGACTCTGAAACTTGCCCTTGAGCAGAGAGTGGCAAAAGAAAATGGAAGAAAGGACAAAAGAGCTGAACAGAAGTTTTCAAAGAGCAGCTCGAGAAGACAAAGTCAGTTATTATAATGAAATGTGCAAAAACCTGGAGTTAGAAAACCAAAGGGGAAGAACATGCTTGGCATTTCTCAAGCTGAAAGAACTGAAGAAAAAATTCAAGCCTCGATTTGCAATATTGAAAGATTCTATGGGCAAAATATTGAATGATGTAGGAAGCATCAAAAGGAGATGGAAGGAATACACAGTGTCACTGTACTAAAAAGAATTGATCAATGTTCATCTATTTCAGGAGGTAACGTATGATCAAGAACCAATGGTATTGAAGAAAGAAGTCAAAGCTGCACTGAAGGAATTGGCAAAAAACAGGGCTCCAGGAATTGATAGAATATCCATTGAGATGTTTCAACAAACAGATGCCATGCTGGAGGCACTTACTTATCTATGCCAAGAAATGTGGAAGACAGCTATCTGGCCACCTTACTAGAAGTGATCCATATTTGCACCCATGCCAAAGAACGACGATCCCACAAAATGTGGAAGTTATTAAACAAAATCATGAATATCACATGCAAGTAAAATTTTGCTGAAGATAATTCCAAAATGGCAGCAGTATATTGACAGGGAACTTCCAGAAATGCAAGCTGGATTCAGAAGAGGATGTGGAATGGGGGATATCTTTGCTGATGTCAGATGGATCTTAGCTAAAAGCAAAGAATATCAGAAAGATGTTTACTTGTGTTTTATCGACTATACAAAAACATTCAACTGTGTGGATCATAACAAATTATGGATAATGTTGCAAACAATGGGAATTCCAGAACCCTTAACTGTGTTCATGAGGAACCTGTACATAGACCAGGAGACTGTTGTTCAAACAGAACAAAGGGATACTGCATGGTTTAAAATTGGGAAGAGTGTGTGTCAGGGTTGCATCCTTTCACCATATTTAATCTGTATGCTAAGCAAATACTCTGGGAAGCTGGACTGTATGAAGACGAATGCAGCATCAGGATTGGAGGAAGACTCATTAAAAACCTGCAATATGCAGATGACACAACCTTACTTGCTGATACTGAAGATGACTTGAAGCACTTACTACAAAGATTAAAGACTACAGTCTTCAGCATGGATTATACCTCAACATAAAGAAAATGAAAATCCTCACAAATGGACCAATAAGCACCATCATGATAAACAGAGAAACAACTGAAGTTGTCAGAGATTTCATTCTACTTGGATACATAATCAACACTCATGGAAGCAGCAGTCAAGAAATCAGACATCATATTGTACTGGGCAAATCTGCTGCAAAAGACTTCTTTAAGTGCTAAAGAGTAAAGATGTCTCTTTGAAGACTAAAGTGCACCTAACCCATGCCACTGATATTTTCAATCACCTCATATGCATGTGAAAGCTGGATAAAGAATAAACAAACACAAACGCAACCACTGCTGTGGAGTCAGATTCGACTCATAGCGAGCCCTTCTTGGATTTCCAAGACGGTATCGCTATGGAAGTAGAATTGCCCAACCTTCCTTCTGAGGAGTGGCTGGTGGGTTTGAACCACTAGCCTTCTGGTTAGCAGTCAAATGCCTTAGGCACTATACCACCAGAGCTCCTGGACAATGAATAAGGAAGACCAAAGAGGAGTTGATGCCTTTGAGTTGTGGTGTTGGCAAAGAAAATATCTCGGACTGTCAGAAGAACAAACAAATCTGTCCTGGAGGAAGTATAGCTGGAGTGATTTTTGAAAGCAAGAATGGCCAGATTTCATCTCACCTACTTTGGTCATGTTGTCAAAAGGGACTATTCCCTTTACTATTGGTAAAGCAAAGGGTCAACAAAAAAGGGGAAGGCCCTCAATGAGATAGATTGACAGAGTGGCTGCAATGATGGGCTCAAGTATAGCAAGGATTGTGAGGATGATACAGAACCAGGCAGTGTTTCATTCTTTTGTACATAGGGTCAGTATGAGTCAGAGCCAACTCAATGGTACCTATCAACAAGAACAATTACTATCCCCATTTTACAGATGACAAAACTGAGGTTAAGTAACTTGCCCAAGATTTGAACCCGTGATTTGAACCCAGATCTGCTTGACTTCAGAGCTCATGTATTTAATGACCAGTTATTCTGGTTACCTAGTGCTGCTCTGACAAGAATATACCATAAATGGGATGGTCTTAACAAAAAGGAGTTTATTCTTACAATTTGGAGGCTTTCAGTCCAAGTTCAAAGTGCCAGGCTCTAGAGGCTGGGTGAAAGTCCCTCAACCTTGGGGTCCAGCTCTGCCTCCTGCTATTGAAAAATAAGGGGTTAATCATCCCTTCAAGTTCCTTCCCCCTTTAACTTTTGCCTCAAATTAATATTATTTGATAAAGGCGGATCTTTGTCCAACTCAGTTGATCACTATTTGTAAAGTCAACTGCCCACTGCCCACTGGAGCTAGAGGCATTTCTTCACTCAGACAGCTGCTGGCTGCTGAGGCTGAGCAGCCCCAAGGTTGACAAGTAAAAAGGCACAATCCCGAGGTTACCAAACCACACAGCAGGCCATTAACTTAAGTCCATTGTAAGTCCCAAGGTCAGCAGAGCATAGCAGGCTGCTGAGCAACAACATGGCTACATGCAGGGTCCAAGTGTGCCAAAGGCTAGAGACCATTCTCAAAGCTTCCCCTTATATACAGCCACATACCCAAAGGCTCAAATACTCAGCTCAAATACTCAGATACTCAAATACTCAGCTCAAATACTCAAATACTCAGCTGCTCCCAGTAGATTCCACCATGGAGTTGATTACCAGTCTTATCGTGGGGAATACCACATCCAGCTGCCCAGCCACTCAACCAGGCCTAGCCAAGTTGACATAACAAACATAACCATCACACTAGTACACAATCAATTGCTCCCGTGATTGAATAAGCATGTTAGTACACTTTGTGTTTCACTAAGTTTTATGCTCTTTTAATACATTTTCTCAACTCCTGGAGCTTTTGGGTTTACATCAGAGTTAGTCTATTTTGCACTCTTTCCAAAAACTTACCTCTCTCTCAGAGAAGGACATTCACTATTTTAATACAAAGTTCAGGGTTTAGGTTCAAAGGGAATTGTGCAAGCCCAAGGCCTGCCCCTAATCTGGATAGTCCTTTCCTGGGGAATGTATTCTTTTATAAACTACTGGCAAATGAGAGTTCTGAACCCAACTCCTGCCCCAGGCCATTGCCAGGGGCCAATGAACTGCACACTGTCCAACAGTCACTGATTGTGTCCTTGAGCACAGGCCTGAGCCAGACATGGCCAGTGAACAGAAAAAAAGCCAGGGAAAGGGCACAAGAGACCCATTGAAGGTAGCTACACTCTTAGAAGTGTGGTGACATTTTCCACAAGTCTGCACAGAGGTCCTGGCACACAGGAGCCACTGCCCTTGATTGCCAAGCTCGTAGGGGCTGGATGCTGCCAGAGAGGAGACTGCAGGCCACTCTACAGGCCAGGGGAAATGAGGGTCTGAGTTAGTAGGCAGATCAATGAAGTCTGGATTCTCCTGCATCCTCCACACCTCATCATCCTAGGTGAGGTACCCTTTACAAATAGTGATCAACTGAGTTGGACAAAGATCCACCTTTATCAAATAATATTAATTTGAGGCAAAAGTTAAAGGGGGAAGGAACTTGAAGGGATGATTGACCCCTTATTTTTCAATAGGGGAAAAATGCTTAGGGAGGTTCTTTGATTGCCCAGTCAACTAAACTCTCTTAACCCCACTGCCCTTCCCCAGTGTTTCTTCAGTGTGGGCTTCCATCATCTGCACTAGCAGTGTTTCACTGTACTCAACAATTCTGGAGGCATTTCTGAGCTCCCAGCATGTATGTGACTTCCTGCTTTGATGTGTTCCTTACCTCTGTAAGAGGAGAGAGCATTCGGGTTAGAGCGTCTCGGCAGGCACAGCAAATCTTTTCCTGTTAGCTCTTCTGAGTTCAACCCCATTACTGCAGGAGGCTGTGAGATCCCTCCAGCAGATGAAGCTAAAAGTGTCAGTTCTTAAGAAGACAGGTTGCCAGGTAATGGAGTGTGAAATTACTTTGGAGAACAAAATGACCTCAAATGTGCTTGAAGGATGGGACACAGAATAGATTTGTTTTCTCAGTCTTTGGAGGCACAGGCAGGAATTGCTACATAGAAACTACAGGTGCATCCACAGCCTTAATTACTAACACAAGCCCAAATTTCACAGGTGCTTTTGTCCAACTAGCAGCTCCTCCTCACCCTTGGTCAGTGGGCCTGAGTGACAAGTTCCTAGCTAGTTCACAGTCATGCTAAGCATCAGATATGAACCTTCCACTCAGTAAATTTCCAAGCTGGGGAGCCTAGAAACAAAGAAAAGTCTGGAAGTCCCAGCACTGGCACTTTCAGCAGTCTTCAGAGGGCTCTCAGAGGATCATAGGACACCTCAGCACCCTTCCATTACATCTGATAGCACCTTGGCTAAAGCTTTCAGACTCACAGGGCATGATTTGATGTACCCCAAATCTCTGCCTGTGGAAAATTAGTCCATCCCGATGCTCTGGCTTGCTCGTGGGAATTCAGAAGCAATCCAAGAAGCTCATGACAGAGCAGGACAATAGTCCCCATTGGTCAGTGTCTTACTTCTTTCCACACACTTGTCCCAGAAATATTGTGGCAGGATAGTTGGGCTCTGCAGAGGTCAAGAAGGCAGCCTTTCCTGCAGGACTTGCTTAGAGGCCTAGCAGGAATAACTATGCTGTGATCTCAACCTCCAACAGCCTAGCAAGAGCACTATAGTGCTGGGACTGCTTGTTTGGTCCAACAAGGATGCCTACTTGTTCTCCAGGGGTGTGGCAGGGAAGATGGGGAAGTCACAGACCCCTGGCCCCACACTGGTGGGCCTAGACTTCCTTATGTCCAAGTGAAGGGCATCCCTTAACTGAGAGGACCACCTGCCTTCATTTCAGAGCCTGATGTTGAACAAGCCACTTAATGATGGAGATAATTTTGCTCTACCTATCCCCCAGGGTCAAGCTTGGCAAAATGTGAAGAGTAACACAGATGTCAGGTATAAACTTTTGTGAAACATCTGTTGGTGACTAGTTCTGTGTGAGGCACTATTGTGGAACAAAGAAGAATCATTCCAGGACTCTGCACTTAAGAGCTCCTATAACCTGGAAGGAGAGATAAGAGTATTATATGTGAAAAAATAATTTAATATTTAGCTCTGTATTTCTGATTCTGATTAAGGGATAAAACAGAACTGATATTTATTGAACCCCATGTCTTGTACCAAGATAGGTTTCATTTAATTCTCATAGAGTGGGTATTATTATTATTCACATTTAGCAGATAAGGAGATAAGGACATTACTGTTCAGAGAAGTTGAGTGGCTTTCCCAGAATTATGCCACAAGGGAGGCTGGAGAAGGACTTTGAATCCATAGCCCATGCTCTGTTCATTCCACCCAGCTGCCACTGACAGGTTTGGAGGAAAACTGAAGTTCCAAGAAAGCAAAGGTTAGCCTGGATAGGAAAGTCAGGAATGATAGCCTAGGATTGTCCCAACTGTGAAAAACAAAGACCTGGCTCCAGGGAGATTTCATTCATTCATTCATTCATTCATCCATCCACTCATACATTCAACAAACAGCTTTACAACACCAGAGCCATATACCAGGCACTATTATGTTGTTGTTGTTGTTAGGTGCCATTGAGTCATCTCTCACTCATAGCGACTTATGTACAGCTGAATGAAACACTGCCTGGTCCTGTGCCAGCTCCATGATCCCTGCTATACCTGAGCCCATCATTGCAGCCACTCTGTCAATCCATCTTATTGAGGGCCTTCCCCTTTTTCATTGACTCCACTTTACCAAGTATGATAACCTTCTTCAGGGAATGGTCACTTCTTACAACATGACCGAAGTAGGTGAGATGAAGTCTGGCCATTCTTGCTTCCAAGGAGCATTCTGGCTGCACTATTATAGGCCAGGTAAACACAGTCTTGTGCTCTGCTTGAGTGTTTTACAATCTAGTGGTTGTTGTTATTGTGTTGTCATGTGTCGTCGAGTCAGACCCGACTCATAGCGATCCCTCCTTGGGTTTCTGAGGTAGTATCACTACCGGAGTAGATTGCCCCATCTTCCTTCTGAGGAGTGGCTGGTGGATTTGAACTACCAGCCTTCTGGTTAGCAGTCAAGTGCCTTAGCCACTATGCTACAAGAGCTCCCACAATCTAGTGGAGGAAACATAATTAAACAAGAACAATTCTAGGGTGTAGACACTAATAGGAGACATCCAAGCTGCAAAGATGGGTAAGGTAAAGGCCAATGTGGGCTCTGCAGGATGATGTGGGAAGATGGCTTCTAAGAGAGACCTTAGGCTTCCACACAGAGTGAGAGGTCCAGGGGAGCCCAAGGTGAGAGAGCCCAGGCTGGACAGAGAAAGGATCCTAATATCTATATTAAGGAGCTTGGATTTTATTTGATAGGTCACAGAGGGCCATGGAAGGGAGATTTTGTCTCTGAAAAATTTTAAGAAGAAGGAAACCCTAGTCAATTTGAATCTTGAATGGAAGAATGAGTGGAGGGAATGGGAGTGAAGGCAGGGAGGAGCCTGGTGAAAAGACTGAGATGCAGGGTGATGAGAGGGAGCCGTGAGCAAGGTCAATCTGTCTCTTGTGTTCATAGTGCCTGATAACAACCCACATCTCTCCAACTCTCCCTTTTGGGTGCAGAATTCTTTTCCTGGGATATAATTTTTAGGTCCCCTCACTTCACTTAAAGATTGTGTTTAAGCCTCATGGTATCTTATGAGGTCAGAGGGAGGTGATCAGCATCCCCTTTTATATTACCTGCCCAAAGTCACTTATCTCATTAAAGACTGAGCTGGGACATAAACCCAGAATCAGAAAAATTTCTACTGTAAGAAACAGCAAGAGAGCTGAAAGAAGCAGTGCAAGCGGAGGTCTAACCTCACTGATGCCCACACACCCTGTGGCTCATGCCCTGAGGGGTGGGGAAAACTGTGCAAGGCCAGTGGGAACTCGTAGCTGCCTATGATATTGGGGTTGAACTCAAAATCCCTAATGCTGTTATGTGCCATTGAATTGGACCTGACTCATAGCAAACACTCCTTGGGTTTCCGAGGCAGTTTCACTACAGAATTAGATTGCCCAACCTTCCTTCTGAGGAGTGGCTGGTGGGTTCGAACTATCAGCCTTCTGGTTAGTAGTCAATTGCCTTAGGCACTACACTACCAGAACCCCTAATAGAGTATTTTCTATGTATGCTGATAGTCACTGACCTGATTCCTCCCTCACTTTTCAGAGTTAGGTGGTCAGAGCAGGAGGCAGATTGAGGAGCTCTTCCAAATGTATCACCCCATCCTTCTCAAAGGCCAGCCTTACCAGGTAAAGATGTGAGCTTTGTCTAGAACCTTTCAAGCTTGAAAAAGTAACCCATTGCTGTTGAGTCAATTCTGACTCCATAGTTTTCTTGGCTGTAATCCTTACGGAAGCCAGGGCTTTCTCCTGTTGAGCTCCTGGGTGGGTTTGAATAGCCAACCTTTTAGTTCAGTGAGCAAGTGCAAACTGTACCATCCAGAGACCTTTGGAAAGTCCAATACTTTATCAAACAGAGCTTTACTTTGCAGTAGAGATGGGAGGACCCCTGAATAGGCCTGGAGCACCCCCCACCACACCACCTCTGTTGCAGGTCTGGTCCATCCTTCCCTCCCAGCAGAGGGATGGCTCCAGAGAGCATAAGAGCCCCTCAGAGGAGGCCAGAGGGCTAGCACAGACAGAATTGCCTCTCTGGCTCCTTCCTGACCCACTGAGCTGAACTCACAGCATGGGAGCCAGTGTTCTTCCTTCCCACCCACATCTTCAGGCCAGGGACAATCACAGGAACCCAGGAGCAATCTTGCATACTTTCCTCAAATCCTTAGGCCTGGGTTCCCAGGATGTGTGGTATCAGGGCGGGCAGATCTCTGCTTGCCAGGCAAGTACTGTGGCTCCCTCCAGCTGGCCTGCTGCCTCTCAGGGTAGAAACCTTTGTAAGCATATTCCTGCCTTTGTCTAGGTCCATAGCTTTCCCTGGAAATCAGTAAACAAAGTTGGTTTCTAAGGGTATTTGAAAAGAAACTTGGAAAAACATCCCCCACCCCAGAACCTAAAGTCACCATTCAACTGCAAACCTCCATGAGACCAAACAGCTTTCTCTCCTAACAACATTATTCTGACTCTTCCTCAGAGTGCAAAGACAAGATCAGATAATGAAAATATTTCATTCCAGGCTTCCAAGAGAATGCTTCTACACAGCTTTGATTAAAATAAGTTGGACATTTAGGTTAAGCAAGGTAAATAATGAGACACAGTTCAAAAACTGTTTCCAAGGTTCAAGAATCAAGTCCTCATTACCAAATTGTGTGAGAACTGAACAAGCTCCGTTTCTTCACATGTGCCTATAAAAATAACTTTTGACCCAGCCTCCTCTTCAATATCAATAAGAGATTAATTGTAGCTGTTGGACTGGGATAACCTAGATATAAACCCCAGAAACAGGAATTAGACAAAATGTCCTTGACCACCAATGTGGGATTCCTCCCGTCTTCTCACATCTGTGTTAATTGCAATTCTCTCCAATACAGTATATTTGTGTCACCTCTGGTTTGGCCCCTAAGAGCTGGACTTTCTCTTGGACCAACTTTAAAGATACATTCAAAGATCTCTGCCTCAAAAATGCTTTCAGTTTTGCACAGCCTCCTATCTCAAGTCACTGTCACCTCTCTTGTTGTTTACCCAAATAAAAAGAGTAGGAGATTCCACAAGCAAGAGTGCATGGCAAAATTTTCTGGGGAAAGGAAAGACTAGATAATAGACTTTCCCCTTTTTTACAGTGTTTCTTCCCCTTTTGGGGGAAAAAAAAGACCCGTTGTCATTGAGTTGATTCCAACTGCTGGGGACCTCCACGTGTGCCAGAGTAGAACTGTGCTCCATAAGGTGTTTAATGGCTGAGCTTTGGGAACTAGATCACTAGGCTGTTTTTCTGAGTCACCGCTAAATGGACTGGAATCACCAATCTTCTGGTAGCATAGTGCCCAAGACATTTGACTGCTAACCAGAAGGCTGGCGGTTCAAACCCACCAGCCACTCCTCAGAAGGAAGATTGGGCAACTTCTGTAGTGATACCGCCTTGGAAATCCAAGGAGGGGTTGCTATGAGTCGGGGCTGACTCGATGGCACATAACAACAACAACAACAAGCATATTAACTGTTTGCAACCCTCAGGAACTGCAGATAGTAGAAACAAAGCATTAATTTATAGAGTTCCAGGTAAGGCTTTTGTTGGAAAGAGGAAGGTTTTTTTCTGGCACTTCATACATTGTACTTATTTTAGGCAACAGAAGTTGTGATAGGTTAGAGATGGTACCATCAAAGAGTTGCTTCTTGTATTCTCAAGGGTCTGATATTTATTTATGCAGCTCTGGTGATATATAGTTAAAGCATTTGGTTGCTAATCAAAAGGCTTGTGGTTTGAACCCATTAGTCACTGTGGAAAAAACGTAAAGCAATCTTCTTCTATAGAGATGTACAGACTTGGAAACCTTTTGGTGGAGGTTCTACTCCATCCTACAAGGTCACTATGAGTCAGAATTGACTCAGTGGCACTGGGTTTGGTTTATTTTGGTTTTATATTTTAACTCAGCATCTGAAATCAGAGGAAACATTCAGGCAGATTAATTGACAACTAGAATTAAAAGTGCTTGCTTCTCTGGGACGCCAAGAAATCACTCAGTGTTTTAGCCCGAGCAAATGAACACAGAGCAAGTGGTCAAAGGGGATGTTGAGAATGGAAGAAAATTCTCCAGGTGAACACAAATATGCTACTTTTCCCAAATGGTGGGTGTGCCTTTGGTAAAGAACTTTCTCCCTTTGCCAGTTGGTCTGAGATTCTCCTTCCATGGCTACCCTCTCTTCTAACCTACCCTTGAGACACCCTGCCTGCTTTGAAATCTAGCCATCCCCAGTGCAACACAAGTTTGCATTGAGAATGTCATCACCAAGAGGGCCCTCTGTATCAACCAGAGGATGGGCCCCCATTTGCCACTGCTTGTACCCAACTTACAGCTAGGGTAAACAACTGTCTATGTTTTCCTGAGACTGAAGAAATTTCTGGGACATGGACATTCAGCACTAGAATGAGGAACATCCTCACATGCCACTGCCTCCTCTACCTTGAAACCAGAAGAACTAGATGGTGCTCTGCTACCACTACCTAACATTCTGATCAGGGACACAATGGATGGATCCTGATAGAGAGGGAGAAAAATGTGGAACAGAACTTCAAATTCTCAAAGAATATATAGACTTACTGAAGCTATTAAAACTAGAGGAGTCCCAGAGACTATAGCTCTGAGTTACTCTTCAAACCTTGAATTGAAACTATCCCCTGAAATCATCTTTAAACTAAGTTAACAGGATAGCTCAAAAAGTAAAGATTGTCACCTTTGAATATTATATTATTTTTAAAAATTATCTATATAAGACCAAATGAGCAGCAACTATTTTAAAGCATAGATGAGAAGGTTGAGGGGCAGGGAGTTTAAGTCAATGGGTGTAAAACAACAACAGAAATAAAGAGAATGTTGACACAATGTGAAGAATATAACCTATGTCACTAATTATCATGTCTAGAAACTATGGAATTGGAGCAGGTTTTGCTGTATATATTTTCCCTAAAATGTATGTGTATATATATGTTGTTGTTGTTATTTGCTGTCGAGTTGGACCCTACTCATAGCGACCCCTCCTTGGGTTTCCGAGGCAGTATCATTATGGAAGTAGATTGCCCCATCTTCCATCCAAGGAGTGTCTGGTGGGTTTGAATTGGCAGCCTTCTGGTTAGCAGTCAAGTGCCTTAGGCACTATGCCAGCAGAGCTCCTGTGTATATATATACACACATAAAACAGGAACATCCTGGACAAACCCAGATAAGTTGGTAGCCCTAAATTTTCAAACTTTGTTTTTATCCCACCAGCCCAAAAGAAGGATTAGCACTTCTTCTCACACCCCAGGAAAAGCATGAGTGAATTGTGTGAGTTTGCTAAAGATATCTCACAACAGATGACTTAAACATTCATAGTAGATATCTCTATTCTCTGACTTTCCTCAGCTGATCACCCACCCCTCAAGTATTTCCTCTCTTGCCCCATTCCCTGGACCCTTTTGGCCTGCTTTCTGCCAGCACTCTTGCCACACCCTCACCAGGAGAAGTTAAGCCACCAGAGCTCCCTGCTCCTCTTGCAGAGCCTCTTAATTACCGTCTTTAGTTACTTAATCATGCCCTTGGGGACTCATGTTCTACCTTAAGAAACAAAAGAGCTCTCCCAAGAAGCATTCTTGTCTGCCTCAAAGAAACAGACATCTGTTGGTTACACCAAACACATACCACAAACACAACTGTTTCAAAGGGGCCACCAATATCCACACCCATTTAATGTTCTTTCACACCTGGTAGGGACACACCCAGTCACTTCAAGGGGCCAACAGCCCCTGACACAATGGCATTCCTCTCTATTTTCACCAAGTACATTGCCTTAATTACAGTGCTGCTGGAATAGTTGGCCAAACCTCCGAGAATCCAACCAGTGCCTTTATCTCTGGATGGGGCAATGGGCCACCTTGGGAGGAGGGATTGGCTATAAGGACATCCTACAGTTTGAGCAAGGAGCTCTTGTGGCATAGTACGTAAGGCATTTAACTGCAAACCAGAAGGCTGGCGGTTCAAACCCACCAGCCACTCTTCAGAAGGAAGGTTGGGCAATCTACTTCCATAGTGATACTGCCTCAGAAACACAAGGAGGGGTTGCTATGAATAGGATCCAACTCAATGGCAGTGGGTGGTGGGTATAGTTTAAGCCATTGCCATTGATGGCTGAGTCACAGGAAGCAGGTTTTAGGCTAATATCTTAGTCTCTATAATGAAGGCTTAAATCTGGGAGATCCTCACAAGTTCTACCTTTTTATCCTGGAGAGAAAGGATTTAAACAATGTTGAGCCTCTTACACTCATGTGGTCAGCACTCTTCAGCATTATTCAGAATCATTAACAGCTGCAATATACAGACGTTACAACCTTACTTGCTGAAAGTGAAGAGGATTTGGTGCACTTACAGATGAAGATCAAAACTACAGCCTTCACCATGAATTACACTTCAAAATAAAGAAAATAAAAATACTCACAACTGGACCAATAAGCAATATCATGATAAATGGAGAAACAGATTGAAGTTATCAAGGATTTCATTTTACTTGGATCCATAATCAATGCCCATCAAAGCAGCAATCAAGAAATCAAATGATGTTTTGTATTGAGTGGATCTGCTGCAAAAAAAAAAAAAAAAAAAACCTCTTTAAAGTGTTATAAAGCAAAGATATCATCTCGAGGACTAAGGTGCTCCTGATCCAAGCCATGATATTTTCAATAATCTCATATACATGTGAAAGCTGGACAACGAATAAGGAAGACCTAAGAAGAATTGATGCATTTGAATTACGTTGTTGATGATGAATATTGCGTATACCATGAAGGTAAGAACAATGTACAACCAGAATGCTCTTTAGAAGCAAGGATGGTGAGACTTCATCTCATGGAGTATGGACATATTATCAGGAGGGACTAGTCCCGGGAAAAGAATATCATGCTTGGTAAATAGAGGGTCAGTGAGAAAGAGGAAGGCCCTCAATGAAACAGATTAACAGTGACTGCAACAATGAACTTAAACATTAATTCTGAGGATAGCACAGGCTTGTTCAGAATTGCATTCTGTTGTACATCAGGTCACTATGAGTCAGAACTGACTTGATGACACCTAACAACAGTAACAACATTCAACACTATGCATGATTTAAAATCAGGAAAGGTATATGTCAGGGTTGTATCCTTTAACAATACTTATTCAATATGTATGCAAAGCAAGTAATCAAGAAGCTAGACTACATGAAGAAGAAAACAGCATCAGAATTGGAGGAAGACTAATTAACAACCCACAATGTGCAGATGGCACAACCTTTCTTGCTATAAGCGAAGAGGACTTGTAGCACTTACTGTTGAAGATCAAAACCTACAGTCTCCAGTATGGATTACACTTTAACATAAAGAAAACAAAAATCTTCACACCTGGACCAATAAGCAACATGATAAATGGAGAAAAAAGATTGAAGTTATCAGTGATTTCATTTTACTTGGATCCACAATCAATGTCCATCAAAGTAGTAGTCAGGAAATCTAATGATGTATTGTGTTGTGCAAATCTGCTGCAAAAGACCTCTTTAAAGTATTATACAGCAAAGCCGTCACCTTGAGGACTGAGGTACAGCTGACCCAAGCCTTGACATTTTCAATTACCTCATATACATGTGAAAACTGGACAATGAATAAGGAAGACATAAGAAAAATTGATGCATTTGAATTATGCTGTTGAAGAATATTAAGTATACCATGACTGCCAGAAGAATGCTGCTTAGAAGCAAGGATGGCGAGACTTTGTCTCATGTACTTTGAACTTGTTATCGGCAGGGACCAATCTCTGGAGAAGGACATGCTTGGTAAAGTAGAGGGTCGGCGAAAAAGAAGATCCAGCATGATATGGATTGACACAGTGGCTGCAACAATGAGTTCAAATATAGCAATGATTGTGGGAATGATGCAGGACCAGGCAGTGTTTTGTTCTGTTGTCCATAGGCTTGCTATGAGTCGGAACTGACTAGACAGCATCTAACAACAACAATTCAGTTTACATGTTGTTGTTGTCAGTTGTCATTGAATCAAATCTGACTTACAGTGACCCCATGTTCAATAGAACAAAGCTTTGTCCAGTTCTGCACAATTTTGTGATGGTTTGTATGTTTCAGTCCATTGTTGTGACTATTGTGTGAATGTATTTCACTGAGGGTTTCCCTCATTTTTTTGACTGACCCTCTACTTTACCAATTATGATGTTCTTTTCTAGCCAATTAACATGGCAAATTATTTATTATCTAACTTAATTCTCACAGCCCTTGGAATAGGCATTATCCTTTTTCTGTAGAGAAAAAGACAGAAGCTGAAGGACCATTAATGACTTGCCTGGTATGTAAGTAAGCTTGTAAGGAGTAGGGTTCAGCTTGAACCCAACTTCTAACCCCAGAGCTGTGAGTTTCCTACTTCTGCTGCCTGAGATCTCTTCCTTTGACACTATCTTTGTCAACGTAGCCCATCTCTGGGTGGACAAGAGCCATGGAAAGGCCACCAGCCATGAGTGAGATCTGAGTGCCACCATTCACAAGCTGATCCTGAACAGTCCTCTAACTTCTCTGAGTCTGTGCCCCTCATCTGTAATACAGATAAATGTAATGCCTGTCACCTAGAGTTGTTGCGAGGATGCAATGAAACAATACATATGTTAAATGCATCTAACAACATGTGGCAGAGGACAGGGTATATTGTTAGCACCCTCTGAGTATCTCTTTGGTGGAGCTTGAAGGGAACAGGAAAAGAAAGGAGGCTCCCCCTCCCCAGTACAGAATTTACTCCCTTTAACTACATCACAGCACTCTGCTCCTTTCTTGGCAACTGCTATGCTTCTGACTTACTCTAACTAAACAGGATCAGCAAAAGCATATATATATATTTAAAAGTTTTTTTAATGGGGGAAAAAAATTAAGCGTCTTAACCCTGCACATTTTTCTCAGTTGACTTGGAAAGCCTATGGGGCTCAAGTTACTGTTCAAGGTGTAAACTCTTGGAAGATCTATTATGTGGACCACAAATTACTTGACAATAGGTCCCACACAGCCAGTTTCTCTGGTTCTTTCAGAAAACAAACCATGTTTCTGGGATGAATATCTGATGAAGCAGTTGACTTACCTTCAGGGAGTCATAACAAAATATATATTCTGAACTTTTAAATTTTAGAACCCGCAACAAACCCTAGGGTGAGATGATCATGCTATGAGACACCCTCAAAACCTAGGTCTGCTGAGAAAACAGCAGATGTACTGCCCCCCTTACATTCACTCTGGATGTGAACTAGTGGGATCACCAGAATCACCATCTTTATTGAAATATTTCAGACATTCTCTTCTTTCCCATATGTAGAGTTGAATACATATAAGCTAAATGGAAGTGTGAGGTGACTCTACCAAAGTTGCTTTTGTCCAATCAAAGGAAATTGGACATGTATCTATCTGTGGTGGTTATATTGTGTGTCACCTTGGCTGGGCCTGGTTGAGTGGCTGGGCAGCTGGTGGTAGTTAATCCCCATGATGAGACTGGCAATCAACTCCATGCTGGGCTCTACCACAAGCATCTGAGTAGCTGCCTTTGGAATGTGGTCTGCTTCCTGTATATAAGGAGAAGCTTTGGGAATGGTCTCTAGCCTATGGCATGCTTGGACTCTGCAGGTAGCCGTGTCGTTACTCAACAGCCTGCTATGCTCTGCCGACCTTGGGACTTACAATGGACATAAGTTAATGGCCTGCCATGTGGTTTGGTAACATTGGGACTGTGCCTTTTTACTTGTCAACCTTGGGACTTGTCAGCCTCAGCAGCCAGCAGCTGTCTGAGTGAAGAAATGTCTCTAGCTCCAGTGGGCCGGGAGCTGGAGGCAAAGCTGGACCCCAAGGTTGAGGGGCTTTCACCCAGCCCCTGGAGCCTAGTACTTTGAACTTGGACTTAAAGCCTCCAAATTGTAAGAATAAACTCCTGTTTGTTAAGGCCATCACATTTGTGGTATATTCTTGTCAGAGCAGCACTAGGTAACCAGAACACTATCATTGTTCTTGGCCATTGACTATGATGGGTTTTAAACCCTATAGTCCCTGATTTGGTTAAGTGTTTGGCTGCTAACTGAAAGGTCAGCAGTTCAAACCCACCAGGTGCTCTGGGGGAGAAAGATGAGGCAGTCTGCTTCCATAAAGATTACAGCCTTATAAACCCTTACAGATTTGGGGAAGTTCTTACAGATATGGGGAAGTTCTACTCTGTCCTATAGGGTCACTATGAGTTGCAATCAACTCAATGGCAATGAGCTTATCAGCCACAGAAAAATAGTCCCCACCATCCATCCCCCATGTGCTCACTGGCAAGCACCATTTCACAGTCCCACACATCTGCTCAAATTTGAAGTTCTCCAACTTTAAAGTATCTTTTTAGACCAAAGATCTAATTCTTGAGGCCAAAGTTCAAATCTAAACCATAAGGTTGCTAGCTTTTAAAAGAGATCTGTGGGTTGGGCAATCTGCTTCCGTAGTGATACTGCCTCAGAAACCCAAGGAGGAGTCATTATGAGTTGGGCCAACTAGACAGTACATAACAACAACAACAATCTTCAAATTATAGAATATCCCAAAAAGAAGTCGTGCAAGCAAAGCTCTCCAGAGGAGCAATTTACACAAGGCAATGAAAGTGAGCTGGTGCCATCTTTCAGATAGAGTTGACATCCATCTGCTTTAGAAGAGTTTAAATAGCATCTAACCCAGTTCTAGGAATGGTTAGTTGCTCCATAATTAATGAGTGCATGACTAACCACTCTATGGTGAACTTGTACTCATTAATTTGGTGCTATTCTATGTCAGTCGAATTACTGATTGGCAAGAAATTTGGATTGAAAAGTAATTTGGATTGAAAAGTGAATTGTGGCTGTGAACTTTAATCCCAACTTTGCCATTAAATACTTTACTGATCTCTAAGCAAGACCTTACATCTCAATTTTCCTCATCTATAAAATTGAGAGAAAAAGTCTGCAGACAACGTGCATATTAAAAATGAAAGAAAAGAATGACGAACTGCTTACTGGATATGCACTCTACTCCAAACCTGAGGAAAAGTGAGAACATTTGCATAAGTACAGGGAGGATCCCTCTGGAGTCTCGTGGTTAATTTTTCCAAATCTATTTGGCTCTGAGTGCCAGGTGAAGCACATAGGGGAGCATGAGTACATATAAATGCTCCAACAATAACTACTTGCAAATGTGGCAGAGTAAATGGTGAGAAGGAATAGGATCTGTGTCAAGTAGGAGCAGCCAATGACATGTTTTAGTGATGAAGTGTTGTTAATGGAAAATGCTGGGCACTAGGAGCCTAAAGAGTTCCTGTGAGCTCTAATTCCATCACTGCCACATCACAACTGTGAAACCAGGGCTTTGAACTCCTTCAAACCAGTTCAGTCATGGCTGATGAAGCAAAATCAGAACAGACCGGAATTTTTAAAATTTGCAGAGTGGTAACCAGAACAGGAAAATTACCAGTCAAAGCCCTAGAATGGGAGACTCAGAAGATGTGTAGTGAGCCTTTTCAGGAGATTGGTGAGGAAGTTTGGATTATTGCCAGGACTATAGAGGGCAACATACATTCAAAGCAGTGTGGTCAGCCACCATCTTTGAGCAGGTGCCATTGTTTCAACTCTGCTCGTCAAGAGGTAGGATTGCTGGGCAACACACTCACTGCCCTAGTTTTCTATGAGGGAGATTAAATTTCTAGCAGTGTATGGACTGGTAATTTTTACCATTCAGGTTATTGTTCCAGTTCACCCACAATTTACAAATTTGAGTCCTTTTTGGATTTGCTTCATTGGCCATGACTGAACCGGGAAGAACTGGTTTGAATCCCTGTGTGAAACTGAGCAACTAACTCACTGAAGCTCTTTGAGCTCCAGTTTCCTAACTGGTAAAATATTCAACCAAACTGCTCTGCCCATGCCTCTGCAATAGCTGTGAAGTTCCAACAAGGTTAAACACGTAGATGAATTCTGGAAACGGAATGTTAGGCTAGGTGAGGAGTTATTCTCAAATCCCCTCCTCAGGCAGGAAACATGAAGGCACTCAAAGTATCTTGAATCTTCTGATAGATCACTGAGCAGACAATTAGTACCAAACACAGCCCAACAGTAGTTTAAGAGGCAGAAGAATATAGTTGTTGGTGGCTTGGTTTCTGGAATCTGTCTGTGTTCATAGTCCTAGCCTAACTTGATGCAAGTTACTTCCCTAGCTGTGTCTCAGCATCTTCATCCATAAAATGTAGATGATGTTGGCAACATCCTCACAGGATTTTAATAAAGATGAATTGTTATATGTTAATATACATGAAGAGCTTAGAACAGTGCTGGTTCATAGAAAAACATTCAATAAATATTAGCATATTTCTATGTTTGACTCTTTGTAAAGAAATATTTCAGACATTCTAAAATGTTTAAATACTGAAATGACAGCATACCAACCACCAAGCATAAGATATAACACATTAGCAATACAGTTGAAACCTCTGTATACCTTCCCCAATCACATTCCCTCCCATGCACTCAGAGATAACCGTACTCCTGCATTCTGTATATATCATTCACATGCATTTCTTTTACTCAATCTGTATATATATCTCTAACAATGAGACTGAATTGAAAATACATCCAAGTCAGGAGTGTTATACTCCTTGATCAAAAGGGTTTAGGCATAGTATGAAGTCCCTGGGTGATGCAAACATTTAACATGCTAGGCTGCTAACTGAAAGGTTGGAGATTCATGTCTACCCAGAAGTACGTCAGAAGAAAGGCCTGGCAGTCTATTTCCGATAGATCAGCCTTGAAAATCCTGTGAAGCATAGATTTACTGTGACAAACATGGTATCACCGTGAGTCTGAATTAACTGTATGGCAATTTGTTAACCTTAGTATTTTACCAAATTCAAACTATTGTTTTGCAAGCATACCCTCATTTATCATGTTGCTAACTGTGTCTTTTCACCTCTCTAAACTAAGAAAGTGCTTGTATTTCCAGGGTGGACTGCTTAATGATCAAGACCTTAATTAGATCTACCTAGATATCATGCAGATGCGTCTGTGCTTGTCAGACCCCTCACCATACTGTTTGCTGATACCTTTCTCTTTTCCCTTCCAGACAGAGATGCGGCTGCAGGACCAGCAGTTGGCCAGACAGCTCATGCGCTTGCGCAGTGACATCAACAAGCTGAAGATTGAGCAGACCTGCCACCTCCACAGGAGAATGCTCAATGACGCCACCTATGAGCTGGAGGAGCGGGACGAGCTGTCTGACCTCTTCTGTGACTCCCCTCTTGCCTCCTCCTTCAGTCTCTCCACTCCACTCAAGCTCATTGGTGTCACCAAAATGAACATCAACTCCCGAAGATTCTCTCTCTGCTGAGAAGCCCTAGAAGCAGGCAGAGGAGACAGAGCAGGGGTTTAGAGATGGAGGAAGGGTACTTGAGAAGGGAGTTGATGCAAAGGTACCCTGAGTGAGTCTCCCCAGAGGCAGGGCACACACAGAACAGACCTGCAGTGCTTCCCTGAGACTGGAGAATCATGGATGCCCCCAGGACCTGTTGGAAGACACCCTCTCAGGAACCTCAGCTGGGGGATCCCAGCATCCCCATAATTGGCTCTTCATTTAATACCCAAAGATTCTGCAGAAACGCCACTTCAACAAGATGGGAAATGAGGACTGGGTTCCTAGTACAGTCCATCACAGTCCTTCCCTCAGTGACCCGCAATCCTGTTCTTACAATCACTGGTGCTATGAACTAAGGTCCCAAAGGGAGGGCCCCCCACAGGCTGTTGTTCTTGAAGGAGGTTCCCTCAATGGCATTTTGCCCCCAGGAGGGAAGGTGATTTGATATGTTAGATGTGCCCATCTCTATGTTGCTGTCTGCCAAGCACTGGTTCAAATTCACCCTAAATAGGTAATTCAGCAACTTTGACAGGGAATCCTAGGGAAGGAAAACAAAACAAAAACAAAAAATAGCACAGTAAAACTTGGGAACCAGAATTCACAGCCTAGCAACCAATGCCCCTGAAGAATGTGTGGTGCAACCAGCTGTCAGTCTTTGACCCTGGCATGACAAGGCCATGCCAGTTGTTTCCATGTGTGCCAGTACATGTGACAGGCACACATAAATGTGGTTTGGGCAAAACAAGTGCCAACCCCTCTTCTCCCTCCCCTGGGCACATATAGGAGTTCTGATGGCACAGTGGTGAGAGTTTTTGGCTGTTAGCTGAAAGATTGGCAATTTGAACTCACCAGCTGCTCTGTGGAAGAAAGAGGAGGCAGTCTGCTTCTGTAAAGATTTACGGCATTGGAAACCCTATAGGGCAGTTCTCTTCTATCCTGTAAGGTAGCTATGAGTCAGAATTGACTTGATGGCAGTTTGGTTTGGACACATATACCAATCATAACCCCAAAGAGCCCGTTTGCTGCCACTCCACAACCGAGGAGTGCCTAGGAGACCCTTGGTGACTGAACCAGACAGAACTGTAAACAGATGTCCCATAATTCTCCTGTGGGGAGACAGTGTCACCTATATCACCTTATTGCCTCCCAGAAAGACAATCGAGGGAGGCCACAGCTTGTCTTGAGCCTCCTCTGAGATTCTGTGCCTGACCTAACAACTGTTGTTGACTGAACCAGACTGTTAATAATATGTTGCTAACTTGTAAATAACTGCTCCCCCCACAAATGCTGAAACCAGCTGGATAGGTCAAGTACAGAAGGTTAGGATTTAATTCCAAAAAAGTATCCATAACAATGACTTGAAAGCTGAAACCTCTACAGATTAGGAAATTTAAGCTGAGGTTCCTCCACCAACTTGGTATAATCATAAAATTGGGCGTTTTGACCTTTGATGTCATCTGGTATTGCCCTCTCATTCATAAAGAAGTAAACTGAAACTCAGAGAAGGAAAAATAACTTCCTTTAGGTTACACAGCTATTTAGCCACTGTAGAATATTAATATGTTTAATCATAATAATAATGCCTAGACACACTGTATATCATTGAACTGGAACTGCAAAGATGGCCCAGTGGTTTGCCAGACCCTCAAACTGCCAAATGCTCTACCCTCCACTTCACTCAACTCCCATCCACCCTCCCACTTTGGAATTCAGAATATTTGAGTCAAACTCAGAGCAATGCCTGGACAGTGGATCCACAGGAAATGAAGTGAACCCACAGGACATGCATTGCCATCTCATAGTCCAAGTATTATGTTGCTCTACTTCCATGTTTAGCCTTCCTGTATGATCTCATGTAAACACATACACAAGTATAGGGGAAAGGTTGCTTTTGAGGGCTGAGAATGGAAGAATGCAAGCACAGTGGTTAAAGCATGTGGCTGCTAACCAACAGGTCAGTGGTTCAAACCTACCAGCCTCTTCACAAGAGAAACATGTGTCAGTACACTTCCATAAAGATTTATAGCCTTGGAAACCTATGGGACAATTCTCTCCTATAGGGTCACTATGAGTCAGCATCCACTTGATGGCAATGGGTTTGGGGTTTTTTGGTTTCATGGAGAGACAGGCCTCCTCTAGCCTGTTCTTCCTTGTGCAGGAAGTGAAGGAGAGGTCTCTGCACTGAGCAAAGTCTCTCCTCAGGGAGACAAGCATTGCCAAATCTGAAAGAGGTATTCTTGCCAGAATTCTTCAAGAATACACCCTTGAGGTAGTGGGTTATTCTCCCTGGCCCACATGCACTTACCCCCTCACACTGCATAGAACACACATGTCAATATACTCAAACTAACACCATAAAGCCCATTGCATATTCTAAAATTTGAACCAACTTTTTCATGTTAGAAATCTGTCATTATAGTACTAAGAAAAAAAAATGTGTTCAACTAAGAATGAGCAATTTACTTGCTCAGTTAACCTAAACTTTTCTTCCTTTCTTTGTTTTTAGAGAAGAAATTAAGATCAAGACACAATTTTTTGGATAATTTAGATGCCTCAGCTATTTTGCTTAGTCCAGTCCGAGTTAATTGTATCTGGGATAAGGAGGGGAAAGATGAGGGGGTCAAAGAAGAGAAAAGGAAGGGAAAAGACAGGTAAGTTTTCTTACAGTACAGTATCTATTAGTGTCCTTACTTTCCACAGGAAGCACAAACAACTAACCAAGTTACTTCAGCTTTGGGAAGTCACTGCTTTGTGTGGGCCAACAGATGTCTGTCTATGGGTCTCAGTAACATTGGCCTAACCTTCTTTGCCAGCTTCCCAAGGCAGCTTTCTGGCTTATTATGTGTATACAATACTGTTAGTAGTTGTACTTATTCTCTATCCGTCTCTCTACTTTCCCCAACTATCCCTTGGGTGTACACCATGAAGTCTCCATTGGCACTGCCATGTGTAGTAATGTCTGATGCCTTCATGAGTTCAGTAGAAATCACAAAAGCCTGGAGAGCCTGGGCAAGCTTGACATTGGTCTTATCTAGCCCAAGTCCTCCTCCTTGTATCTTCTAGCAATACCAAGTGCTATTACATAATTGATGGACAATTTATAATTTTATTTTTTATGATTATTTGTTTCTATATAGCTGTTAGAAAAACTGAAATAAAAATATTTCTAAAGAAGATCTCCATTTAATGAGGAATATTTTGCATTATTTTAGTTTGTTTCCACTATAGCACACATAGCAGGCACAAACACTTAAGAGACAGAGAGAGAGAAAAGGAGGGAGAGAGGAAGAATGAACTATGTGATCAATCAACAATTGAACGGAGGTATGAGGGAAAGGAAAATATTCGCCAAAATCACTGGTCTTTCTTTTTGTGCCTTCCTTTTAGGAAAGCTGCTTGGTGATTGTTGTCATTTAGGAGCTTCACAGTGTGAGCTAAGTGAGCTCAAAGTGAGGCGGTGAGAGAATCGACCATTATTCCTGATTTTGGCCTAGATCAGAGCCAAACCAAATCCATTTTCTACTCCAATGGTCCTTTCCAAAGATGACAGATAATATCACTATACTCTGAAGATAACATGAGCTTTAATGCTTTTTATCCTTTTAAAGCAGGGGCCCTCAAAATGAAGTGTGAGACTCCCCAGAGTGCTTCCTGGAAATGCATATATCCCAGGAAAATCCCTAGGCCCCTACCTCCAGAGATTGTGGTTCTATAAGTCTGGAGTAGGGCCTAGGAATCTGCTTTCAATAAACAACTGCTGCAAGTCAGACACTTTAATAAACACTTAAAAAGGACAAGTGGAAGCGTAGTTTCCAGTTGATCCTGTCTCAGGCTTTTCAAAAGAGGAAAAGATCAAAGCAGATGTTAGTATGTCCATTTTATAGAAGGAGCAAGTGAAGGGAAGATCCCTAACAGTCCCTTGGGGATTATATCATCTCACTAAACCAGATGGTTTGGTAAAGTAGAGGGCCAGGGAAAACAAGGGAAAGCCTCAATAAAATGAATTGACACAATAACCCCAACAATGGGCTCACACACACCAACGATCACAAAGATGGCATAGGACCAGACAATGTTTCATTCTGTTGTACATAAATTCACCATTACCAACTAAGTGGCCATTAACAACAAACCAAAAGAATGTGTGACTATCATCTACTCCCTATAAAAAGCACATAGTATAAACTGGCCATTTAGAGTGTGAGCTATTAAGTGATGGACAGAGCAGGCACCCCAGCAGTGGCCTCTACCACCCACCATTGACCATCTGGGTCAAAGGGCACTCAGGAAGCCATTTGGCCCTTGTCCACATGCAGATAGGACTACACATACACTTTTTCAGCCCAAAGGGAAACTACCTTAATTTAGCCTCCAAATAAATAATTTTAAGTTTCATAGAGAATATAAAAAATGACTATAGTGTGATTGTGTGGGAGGGGGTTACTTCTCAGAGAAGTCTTCTCAGAGAAGGTGATATTTTAGCTGAATCTGCAGCTATGCAAAGACGAAGGAAAAGAGTATTCCAGACAATAAAACAAGACCAAGACTCTGAGGCAGGAAGGAACTTGACCTGTAAAGGGGAAAGCAAGGAGGCCAGTGTTGCTGGAACAGAGATGTGGTGGGAAGTGAGGATGGGAAGGGTGGCAGGGCCAGACCATGCCAGCCTGGTAGGTCAAAAAGAGTTTTGATTTTACTTGGATTGTGTAGGAAGTTATTTGAGGTTTTTGAGCTAGGAGATGATATGTGACCTGATTTAAAGTTTAGCAAGATCTTTTTACTGCTGTGTAGGCACAGGTGGAGGCAGGAAGAGAGAAATTGTATAATTTTGGATATACTTTGGGGCATAGTTTGAGATATGGTAAAGTCAAAAGGATTTACTAATAATTTGGATGTAGAATGTGAAGGAAACAAAAAAAAATTGAGGATGGCCCTTTTGGCTAGGAACTGGAAGAAGAGTGGTGACATTTACTGAGTTGGAGAGAAGCATTATTGGTGGTGGAAAGTTCTATTTAAGCTATGTTATATTTAAATGTCAATTAGATACCCAAGTGGAGAATAGGCAGTTTCACATAAGGGCCTGGGATTCAGAAGAAAGGCCAAAGTTGGAAGCATAAATTTGGGAGTCACCAGGATTTGGAAAATACTTAAAACGTTATAATTAGATAAACTCATATAGGAAGAAAGTGAGGATATGGAAGAGAAGAGGTGTAAGCACAGCATCCCAGGTACTCCAAAATTTAGAGGTCTGATAGAAAAAGAGGAATTGTCAGAAGAGACATAAAGAGGAACAACTAGTAAGGTAGAAAGAAGATCAAGCAAATGGGGCATTGTTGTTGTTGTTATGTGCTGTCCAGTCAGACCTAACTCATCACAACCCCTCCTTGGGTTTCTGAGGTGGTATCACTATGGAAGTAGATTGCCCAACCATCCTTCCAAGGAGTGGCTGGTGGGTTTGAACTGTCAACCTTCTGGTTAGTGGTCAAATGTCTTAGGCACTACGCTACCAGAGCTCCTCAAATGGGGCATTAGAGAACCTTAAAGAAGAAAATGTCTTAAGAAAGAAGTAGTTATTAATATCAGAGGTTGCTGAGAAATCAAGTAAGAAGAGAATAGAGCAAGATGGTTGGTTGATTTCAGCAAGATGGAGGCCATTTGGTGACCGTGGTAAGAACTATATCAGTGCAAGTGCAGGGACAAAAGCCCAATTGTGTGAGATGAGGAAAAAATGGGAGGTGATGAAGTGGGTACAATAAATAGAGACAACTCTTTCAAGTGGATTTGCTGTAAAAGGAGCAGAGAAATAGAGTTAGGAGTTGGATGAGGATATAAATTCAAGTTAAAATTTTTTGGTTTTATTTAACAATGTATAATATAGGTATTGGAATCTAAGCTATGCCATAGGGAATAATCCTGTAGAGAAGGAGCAACTGATGATTCATGAGATAAAAGGATAATTACATCATTGAAGTGCTTGAGAAGATGAGAGGGCACAGGAACCAGAGTGTAAGTGCTGGGCTCAGAGAGCAGCAAGAACACTTCTCTTGTAGTAAAAGAGAAGACAGGGTGTGTGACTGAAAACATAGGGGTTAGTGAAATAATTGGTGGGAACAGAAGGCAAGCCTCATTGGAGTGCTCTTATTTTCTCTATGAAATATGAGAGTGAGTTGAAAGGGGAATCAATGTTAGTGGTTTGATGAGAAAGAAGTTTTAAAATAATTATCTCTGAGAATTTGTTGTTGTTGTTGTTGTTGTTATGTGTTGTTGAGTCGGACTGAGGCAATATCACTATGGAAGTAGATTGCCCAACCTTTCCTCTGAGGAGTGGCTTAGCAGTCAACTGGCTTAGGCACTACACTGCCAGAGCTTTCATCTCTGAGAATAGGCAAGTTAATTTATTAGGAAAATGTAGTAAATAGCATCATCTGGGAGTGCTGCTTGTCCACTGGAGGACTGTGGTAATAAGTTTGAGATGAATCGAAAAACATGATTTCCCCCACTCCCCAGCAATATTTAGCAATTCCAGTGCAGACAATGACCAAGTAGAAGAGGGAGAGGGGATTTGCCAAGTAGATGTGATAGAAGAAGGGAAAGGCAAAAGTTAAAGGTGTTTTTAAGCCTTCTAACCAAAATAAGCAAAAGGAAAATCACAAGGACTTAGTATACACTCAAATCAACAACACTGAAGAAAAGGGAAAGAAAACTAGGTAACAAAATGAACTCAGCACAGAAAAATATTCAGAACAAAGAAACCATTAATACTTCAACAACAACAAAAAAAAAACACAAAATAATGGAAGCAGTAAATTATATATTATTAATTATACTGAATATGAATGGATTAAATGCACCAGTCAAGAGAAAGAGAGTGGCAAATTGGATAAGAAAACAAACTCTACAAATACGCTGCCTACAAGAGACTCATCTTAGACACAAATAAAAAAATAAATTAAAAATCAATGGATGGGGAAAAAAAATCAAGCTAATGGCAACCAAAAAAGAGCAAGAGTGGTGATATAAATTTCTGATAAAATAGACTTTTAAGGTAAAAACCAGCATAAGGGATGAAGAAGGGCATTCTGTGATGATTAATGGGTCAATTGACCAATAAGACATGATGATAATAAATATCTAAGCACTGTATGGAAGAGCTCCAAAATACACAAATTGAACATTAACTGAATTGAAAGAAGAAATAGACAATTCTACAATAGTAGTAGGACACTTACAACTGGACCAACAAGCAGCATCACAATAAATGGAGAAAAGATTGAAGTTGTCAAGGATTTCATATTACTTGGATCCACAATGAACACCCATGGAGCCAGCAGTCAAGACATTAGACAATGTATTGCACTGGGCAAATATGCTGCAAATGACTTCCTTAAAGTGTCGAAGAGCAAAGATGTCTCTTTGAAGTCTGAAGTGTGCCTAACCCAAGCAGTGGTGTTTTCAATTACCTCATAAGCATGTGAAAGCTGGACAATGAATAAGGAAGACTGAAGAAAAGTTGATGCTTTTGGGTTGTGGTGTTGGCAAAGAATGCTGAAAGTATCATGGACTGCCAGGAGAAATAAGAAATCTGTCCTGGAAGAAGTGCAGCCAAAAAGCTCCTTGGAAAGGAGAACGGCCAGACTTCATCTCAACTACTTTGGTCATTTTGTCAGAAAGGACCATTCCCTGGAGAAGGATATCATGCTTGGTAAAGTGGAGACTCAGCAAAAAAGGGGAAGGCCCACAACAAGATGGATTGATACAATGGCTGCAGTGATGGGCTTAGGTATAGCAAGGATTGTGAGACTGGTGGAGAATCAGGCAGTGTTTTGTCCTGTTGTGCATAGGGTCACTATGAATCAGAGCCAACGTGATAGCACCTAACAACAACAACAACAATAGGACACTTTAACTCACCATTTTTGAAAGACAGAATGAGGGGAAAAAAAAAAAACTCAGTAAAGATGCAGAAGATTAGGACTTCTGGTAAGATGGAGGAATAGGCAGACAAGTGACACAGACCCTCTTTAATAAAGAAAAGAAAAAACAATTGACAGAGATAGAGAAGATAATCCTGGAGTCCTGAGCTTTGAAAGGAACTATACAAAAGTGGATTGTTGTTGTGTTGTTGTTATGTGCGCTCGAGTCTGACCCGACTCATAGCGACCCCTCCTTGGGTTTCTGAGGCAGTATCACTACGGAAGTAGATTGCCCCATCTTCCTTCCGAGGAGTGGCTGGTGGGTTTGAACCACTAGTCTTCTGGTTAGCAGTCAAGTGCTTTAGGCACTATGCTACCAGAGCTCCTCAAAACACCACACTTCCCAACAGACTGCATCCATTGGACTCCTACTGAGCCCTCCTTGGGTTCCCAAGGAGGGCCAAGTGGAGAAAGAGATGGCCAGGTGTACGCAGCGCAGATCGGCTGGTGGGTTTGAACTGCCAGCCTTTCGCTTCACGGGCAACTGCCTTAGGCCCAGAGCCATCTTTTAGGGCTTACAGAAGTGGATTAGGCACCAACTAGTGGAAAAACCTGAATGAAAACAGTGAGTACAGAGACCCTCAGAGCTGTGGACCATCAGCTACTCTGACAGGACCAACAGCCTATTTCCAAGTGGTGCTGGTACCTGAGAATTGACCTAAAGATCAGCTCTGGTCACCAGGGGCTGCAGGAACAACTGTGCTGGTGACCAATGACTAGGAAAGGAAACAGCAAGGATAGAGACAACCTGAGGTGTTGACTTTCTGCTGTCTAGAGGGCGCAGCCATTTTGATTGTTTACATGTGGCAGCCATTTTGGATATTTAAAGTAACCAAGAGCAGCAGCCATTTTAGATATTGAAAGTGACTGAGGATGCAGCCATTTTGAATCTTTAGAAGTAGCAACCATTTTGGATTTTAAAATGATAGCATTCTCATTCAGATTCCAGAGACCCAAGAATAGGCTCTGTTTGCCAACGTTGGCAGGGACATATGAGAGGCTGAAAACAGGAAAGGAGACAGGTGGTGAGTGTATAAGTGCTGTCAACTAGTGAATAGAGGAGTATAGTACAGTACCCTGCTTGCATAGATAACATACAAACAAAATAAAGAAAACAAAAATCATGGGTAAGTCACTCCAACATATAATCACCTGCTAAATATAAACAGAAAAACATCACAATGCCTTGGAGAGAACAGAGCATCACAGTCCACACAAAGAAGAGAAACAAGGGACCAGGATACAGACCCAAAACATATCCCTGAGGAAGATGAAGCATTGGAACCCCCTGATAAGGAATTCAAAAGAGTTATATTTTGGTATCTTCAACAAATTGAGAGACAGAACAAGGAATACACAGAGAAAACCCTAGAACAATTTCAAAAAATAATACAAGAACAAAATGACAAAATAAATGAAAAATTAGAGATGATACAAAATCTACAGACAGAAATCCAGAAGATTAACACTAAACTTTCAGAAATAGATAACACATTGAATAGGCAAAGAAGCAGAATTGAATCAATGGAAGACAGAATTAGGGAGATTGAAGGCAAATACCCGAACACTTCTTTGGAAAGGGATAAATCAGAAAAAAAGATCAAAACAAAATGAAGAAACCCTAAGGTTCATTTGGGATACCATCAAAAGGAATAACCTACATGTAATCAGAATTCCAGAACAGGAAGAGACAAATAAAACCACAGAGAAAATTATCAAAGATTTGTTGGAGGAGAATTTCCCTGATATGATGAAAGATGAGAATATATCTATTCAGAAAGTCCAACAAACCCCAAACAGAATAGACCCCAAAAGAAAATCATCCAGACATATCATCATCAAACTCACCAAAACAAAAGACAAAGAAAGAATCATGATAGCAGCACAGGAAAAACAAAAAGTTACCTACAAGGGGCAACCAATAGGACTAAACTTAGATTTCTTAACAGAAACCATGCAGCCAAGAAGACAATAGGATGGTATATATAAAACACTGAAAGAGAAAAATTTATAACCAAAAATTATGTACCCAGCAAAACTGTCCCTCAAATATCATCGTGAAATTAGGACATTTCCAGATAAGCAGAAATTAAGAGAATTTGTTAAAACCAGATCCACCTTACAAGAGATGCTAAAGGGAGCCCTTTGGACAGAGAGCAACAACAGCCAACAACAACTGATATACATGATGGCATAACCCAGAAACCAACCCAGCTATGAAAGAATCCAAAGCAAATAAGCCTACAAGATTGTAAACAGGGAAACAGAGACATCAATTGACTAATGAGAACAACAACAAACCAAAAAAGAGGGAAAAGACTGTGTAGTTACAGAACTTCTAGATGGTAGGGAAGTCAAGACAACTACAAGATAGAATGGACTGTTCTAAACTTGGGAAGAAAACTATAAATCACAGGGTAACCTCAAAGAAAAATGAAAAACCTTCACATCAAAATAAAAAAGAGGACCAGCATAAATATCCAGCAAATACTAAAACAATAGCAATGAAGAAAGTGATAATACAATTCATAAACAAAATGAGCTCAGCATAGAAAATTATATGGAACAAAGAAATTGACACCACAAAAAAGCACATAACAAAAATGACAGCAACAAATTCATATTTGCCGATAATTACATATCTGGCAAGGGACTTATCTCTAAGATTTATAGAAAACTCCAATGCCTCAATACCAAAGGCATTAACAATCCATTTGAAGAGTGGGCAGGGGACATGAATGAGCACTTCACAAAGGGGGATATTCGGGTGGCCAGCTAATACATGAGATGCTTACAATCATTGGCCATCAGAGGGATGTAGGTCAGAATGGCAATAAGATGCCATCTCACCCCAGCACTGATGGCAGGGTTCAATAAGACAGAGGATGGTGGGTGCTGGTGGGGATGTGGAGAGATTGGGACTCTTGTGCACTGCTGGTGGGACTGTGAAGTGATGCAACCACTGTGGAAGGCAATATGGCAATTCCTTGGAAGGCTGGAGTTGGAGAAGCCACTTGACTTAGCTATCCCATTACTAAGTATGTATCCTGGAAAGGTGAGAACCAGGATAGGAACAGATATATGCATGCTCATGTTCATAGCAGTGCTGTTTACAGTAGTGGAAGGATGGGGCAGCCAATGTGCACATTTGCAGAGGAGTAGGTGGCCAGGCTGTGGCGCATACACATAATGGAATGCTATGCAGCACTAGGGAATAATGTAGCATCTGCAAGACACTGCATGATATGAATGAACTTGGAGGACATTATGCTGAGTGGAATGGGTCAATCACAGAAGGACAAATATAGTACTAGTTAGTTGTTGTGGAGGGTCAAGGAAAGGTTTATATATGGAGGAAAACTTTCTTTGTTGGTTGCCAAGGGTGGAAGGGAATGGTAGGGAACACTGCAAAAAAAAAAAAAAAAAATGCATTGACTCATGTCACTTTAGTTTTGTGTATTTCACTGTGGATAAATTATATTTCAATAAAATGCATTTAAAAATAAAGATATGAGAGATCTCAATAACACAATCAACCAACTTGACCTCAAAGACATATAAAAACACTGTACTTAATAAAAACACAATACACATTCTTTTCCAGTGCAATGGATCATTTTCCAGAACAGACCACATTTTAGGGCCACAAAATAAGCCTCTCTGAATTTAAAATCATTGAAATACTACAAAGTATCTTCTCAGATCACAATGCTATAAAATTAGAAATCAACAAGAGGAAAACCATCAAAAAAAATCAAATATATGGACACTGAATAATACAGTGCCCAAGAACTACTTGGTAACAGGAAATAAAGTGTGAAATAAAAAAATCTCTAAAACTAATGAGAATGAAAATACAGCATACAAAAACCATTGGGACACAGTGAAAGCAGAACTGAGGACAATTTATAGCATAAATGCACATATCAAAAAAGAAGAAAGAACCAAAATCAACACGTAACCCAACAACTCCAATAATTAGACAAACAGCAGCAAAAGAAGGCTACAATCTCCAGAAGAAAGGAAATAATAAAGATAAGAGCAGAAATAAATAAAGCAGAAAACAGAAAAATAGAAAAAATCAGCAAGACTAGAAGCTGGTGCTTCAAAAAGATTAACAAAAGTGACAAACCACTGGAAAATCTAATAAAGAAATGAAAGAGAAGATGCAAAAAA
>NW_006921640.1:1537323-1541705 GCF_000298275.1 Orycteropus afer afer
AAAAAAAAAAAACAAAACCATGAAAAATTAATGAAATGGGCAACATTAAAATAGAACTGACCAAAATAAAAGGGATTAAAAACAGAATACTATGAAGAACTGTACTCAACAATATGAAAACCTAGAAGAAATCGACAAATTTCTAGAAATAAAAGACCTACCTCAAGCAAAACAGACTGAAATAGAAAACTTGAAGAGACCTGTAACAAAAGAAGAAATTTAACAAGTCATTTAAAAAAAAAAAAAAAAAACTCCCCACAAAAAAATATCCTGGCCTCAATGGCTTCATTGGAGAATTCTATCAAATGTTCAGAGAAATACTGACACCTATCCTATTAAAGCTATTCTAGAACATAGAAAAGAGTGGAATATTCACAAATACATTCTGTGAAGCAAGCATAACCCTGATACCAAAACCAGGTAAAGATACAACTAGAAAGGAAAACTGCAGACCAATATCCCTCATGAACATGCACACAACAGTGTTCAATAAAATCTTAGCCAATAGAATCCAACATTACAGAAAAAAAAGATACACCATGACCAAGTGGTATGATTCATACCAGGTATGCAAAGATGGTTTAACATCAGAAAAGCAATCAATATAATCCATCACATGAATAAAGGAAAAGAACCATATGATCATACCAGTTTATGCAGAAAAGGCATTTGATAAAATCTAACACCCATTCCTGATAAAAACTATCAGAATATAAGGGAATAGAAGGGAAATGTCTCAACATAATGAAAGGCATATATATGAAACCAAAAGCCAACATTATTCTCAATGGAGATAGACTCAAAGCATTTCCCTTGCAAATGGGAGCCATACAAGGATGCCCTCCACCATCACTTCTATTCATTCTATTGGAAGTCCCAGCCAGGGCAATGAGGCAAGAAAGACAAATAAAATGCATCCAAATTAGCAAATAAGAAGTAAAACTATCTCTATTTGCAGATGACATGATTCTATACATAGAAAACCCAAGAAACTTAGCAAGAAAACTACTAGAACTTATTGAAAGATTTAGCATAGTGGCAGGATACATGATCAACATACAAAAATCAGTTGCTTTCTTCTACATCAATAACGAGATCTCTGAAAAGGAAATTAGGAAAACAATACCATTTATGATCTAACTCACTGCTGTTGAGTCGGATCTGATTCATAGTGACCCCTCCTTCGGTTTCTGAGGCAGTATCACTATGGAAGTAGATTGCTCAATCTTCCTTCCAAGGAGTGGCTGGTGAGTTTGAACCACCAGCCTTCTGGACAGCAGTCAAGATGCCTTAGGCACTATGCCACCAGAGCTAGCTACTAAAAAGATAAAATACTTGGCAATAAATCTTACCTGGGACACAAAAGACCTATACAAAGGAAACTACGAAACACTACCTCAAGAAATTATAAGAGGCTATATAAATGGAAGATCATGCCATGCTCATGGATAGGAAGACTGAATATTGTGAAAATATCAATACTACCCAAAGCAATCTGTATATTCAATGCAATCCTGATCCAGATTCCATCAACATTCTTTAAGGAAATTGAAAAAACAATCACTAATTTTATGTAGAAAGGAAACAGACCTTGGATAAGCAAAGCACTACTGAAGAAGAAAAACAAAAGTAGGAGGTCTCACACTCCCCTATCTCAAAATCTACTATACAGCCACAGTAGTCAAAATATCCTGGTATTGGTGCAATGATAGACACTTAGACCAGTGAAACAGAACTGAAACTTCAGAAATAGATCCAGCCACCTTTGGACAGCTGATTTTTGACAAAGGGCCAAACTCATTAAATGGGGGAAAGATAGCATCTTTAACAAATGGGGCTGGCAAAAGCGGATATCTGTTTGCAGAAAAATGAAACAAAATCTATACATCACATCATACACAAAACATACTCAAGATGAATGAAAGACTAAATATAAAACCCAAAACTATAAAGTTCATTAAGCATAAAATAGGGGAAAACTTAGGAGCCCTAATTTATGGCATAAATAGGCTACCAAGCATAACCCAAAATGCACAAACAGCAGAAGGTAAACAAAATAACTGAGATCTTCTAAATATTAAATTCTTACATGCATCAAAAGACTTTTTCAAAAGAGTAAAAAGACAATCTACAGAATGGGAAAATATATTATGCTACAACATATCTGACAGGACTGATCTCTAAAATTTATAGAAAACTTCAACATTTTGACATCAAAAAGACAAACAATCCAATTCAAAAGTGGGCAAAGGACAGGAAAAGATATTTCATTGAAGAAGGTATCTAGGCAGCTAACAAACATATGAAGAAATGCTCATGATCATTAGTCATTAGAGAGATACAAAGCAAAAATAGTGGATATCACCTCATCCCAGCAATAATATAGCAAAGTTCAACAAAATAGAAAACAACAAATGATGGTGAGGGTGTAGAGAGATTGGAACTCTCATACACTGCTGGGGGGACTGCAAAATGGTACAACTACTGTGGAAAACAGTATGGCAACTTCCTTAAAAATTTGGAAATAGAAATACCATTTGACCCAGCAATATCACTACTGGGAATATATCCTAAACAGATAAAATCCAGGACATGAATAGATATATGCACACCCATGTTCACCACAGCACTATTTACAATAGCAAGGAGATGAAAACACATCTACAGATGAATGAATAACCAAACTTTGGTACAGACACAAAATAGAATGCTAAGCAACATTAAAGAATAATGAAGAATCCATGAATCACTTTGTGACATGGATGAACTTGAAGGGGATTATGCTGAGTGAAATAAGTCAATCACAGAAGGACAAATATTGTATTAGTTCACTATTGTAAAAATTCAAGGAATTTTTATAAGGAAGGAAACTTTCTTCACTGATTACTAAGGATGGGAAGGGAGGGGAGGAACACTGCTAGACAGGTAAAGTATTGATTTGGATGAAGGGAAGGGCAATGTAAGTGATTACCACAGTGGCACTGAGGAAGAGGAAGACACAGAAAGGTACACAAGAGGTACAGACAACAAAGATAAACCCTTTTATATACACAATACTGTGTTGTCAGTGATAACAAACATTAATCTACAGGTAAATAGATAGGTAGACAGGTTGAATGATCAGGCATATCTAGGCAAAAGGGAATATACCCATGACCACATATAAGGTTGGCAGATATTTCTACATAAGTATTTGCATGTGCTGTAAGAATCTTCAAATATATAATAGAGCTTACAAGGGACAAAGTTATGATAACTTCTTGGCCACAGCCAACCACCCTGAGGGAGCAAGTAGTTGGACCTGTGGGTTTGTGACCATGGTCACAGGGGACATCAAGCTCAGTTGATATAACACACTACACAAAAACATTGTTCTACATCCTACTTTGGTGAGTAGTGACTGGAGTCTTGAAAGCTTGCAAGGGGCCATCTAAGATGCAACAATTGCTCTCTCCTCATTCAGAGCAAAGAAGAATGAAGAAAACCAAAGATGCATGTAAACAATTAGACCATGCAATCCTCAGCTTGTATGACCACATATGGTACATACATACAATAGAATACTAAGCAACATTAAATAATAATGAAGAATCCAAGTTGGAGGACATTGTTGTTGTTGTTGTTAGGTGCTGTTGAGTCATTTCCAACTCATAGTGACCCCATGCACAACAGAACGAAATACCACCCAATCCTGCACCAGCTCCATGATCCTTGCTATACTTGAGCCCATTGTCGCAGCCACCATGTCAATCCATCTCATGGAAGGCCTTTCCCTCTATTGTCGACCCTCCACCTTACCAAGCATGACATCCTTCTCCAGAGAATGGTCCCTTTTGATAACATGATCAAAGTAGGTGAGACGAAGTCTAGCCATTCTCGTTTCCAAGGAGCATTTCGGCTGCACTTCCTCCAGGACAGATCCATTAGTTCTTTTAGCAGTCCATGGTACTTTCAGCATTCTTTGCCAGCACCACAACTCAAAAGCATCAATTCTTCTTTGGTCTTCCTTATACATTGTCCAGCTCTCCCATGCATATGAGGCACTTGAAAATATCATGGCTTGTGTCAGGAGCACTTTAGTCCTCAAGGAGACATCCTTGCTCCTCAGCACTCGAAACAGTTCCTTCGCAGCCAACGTGCCCAGTGCTACACGTCGTCTAATGTCCTGACTGCTGCTTCCATCGGCGTCAATCGTAGAATGTGAATTCTTTGACAACATCAATCTTTTCTCCATTTATTGTGATGCTACTTATTGGTCCAGTTGTGAGGATTTTTGTTTTCTTTATATTGAGATGTAAACCATACTGCAGACTGTATTCTTCAACCTTCATCAGTAAGTGCCTCAAGTCATCCTCACTTTCAGCAAGCAAAGTTGTGTTGTC
>NW_006921640.1:1542995-1553855 GCF_000298275.1 Orycteropus afer afer
TTCAACTTTAAGTTGAACTTGCATATGAACAGTTGATGGTCTGTTCCACAATCAGCTCCTGGCCTGGTTTTGGCTGAAGATATTGAGCTTTTCCACCTAGCCACAGATGTCGTCAATCTAATTCCTGTGTGTTTCATCTGGTGAAGTCCATGTGTACAGCTGCCGTTTGTGTTGTTGAAAAAGGTATTTGCAATGAATAAGTCGTTGATTTTGCAAAAGTCTACCATGTGATTTTCAGCATTATTTCTCTCACCAAGGCCAAATTTTCCAACTACCAGTGAGTCTTCTTTGTTTCCAACTTTTGCATTCCAGTCATTAGTGATAATTAGCACATCCTGATTGCAAGTTTGGTCAATTTCAGACTGTAGAAGTTGTTAAAATCTTCAATTTCCTCATCTTTGGCTTTGGTGGCTGGTGCATAAATTTGAATAATACTCATATTAACAGGTTTTCCTTGTAGGTGTATAGATATTATCCTATCACTGACAGCATTGTACTTCAGGACAGATCTTGAAACATCCTTTGTGATGATGAATGCCATCCATTCCTCTTCAAACTGTCATTCCCGCATAGTAGACCATATGATTGTCTGATTCAAAATGGCCAAAACCAGTCCATTTCAGCTCACTAATGCCTAGGATATCAATCTTTATGCATTCCATTTCATTTTTGACAACTTCCAATTTTCCTAGATTCATACTTCATACATTTCATGTTCTGATGATTAACGGATGTTTGTAGCTGTTTCTCCTCAATTTGAGTGGTGCCACATCAGCAAATGGGGGTCTCGAAAGCTTTACCTTATCCATATGAGTAAGGCTGTTTTTACTCTGATGATGCAGCTCTTTCCCAGGCTTATTTTGAGAGCTTTCTAATCTAAGTAACTCATCCTCCTCCTCTGTATTGGACAATGTTTCTGGACCATTTATAAAGTTGTGCAGAAACTTGCAGACAGTGTTTCTCTGCTATTCATAAGGTTTTCCCTGGCTAATTCTTTGATAAGTGTATAGCCTCTTCCTTCTTCCTAGTCTCTCTCAGTCTGTAAGCCGGGCTGAAACCTGTGTACTGTGTGCACCCTGCTGTGTTTGAAACACCAGTGACACAGCCTCAAGATTCACAGCAACATGTCACCACAGTAGGACAAACCAACAGCAAGTTTGTCTCCCTTAGCTATTGGAAACCTCTCCAACCTCCCCTATCTTGATCCCCGTGGCTGACTCCTCACTCTGTCTAGGTCCCCCTAGCCTTTTTTTGGAGGACATTATGTTGAATGAAATGGGTCAGTCACAGAAGGACAAACATTGTATGAGTCTGTTATTGTAAAATTCAACTAAAGGTTTACACAGGGAAGGAAATCTTCTTTGTTGACTACCAGGGATAGGAGGGGAGGAGGGAGAAAATTGCTGACTAGTTAAAAGACATGTGTTGATTTGGGTGAAAGGAAAGGAAATATAACAAAACTATGTGACCAATACAATATTACTAAGGAAAAGGAAAGCACAGAGAGGTACATGGAACAATAGGTAATAGTATTACATACACAATATTGCATTATCCATAATAACAAACACTAAGCTATGGGTGGATACATAGGTAGACAAGCAAGAAGATCAGATATGGTTAGGTGAGCAGGACTATACCATGACCACACTTGGGTTTAAGGAGCTCTGGTGGTGTAGTGCCTAAGGCATTTGGCTGCTAATCAGAAGGTTGGAGGTTCAAAGTCACCAGCCACTCCACAGAAGGAAAACTGAGCAATCTATTTCCATAAAGATTTACTGCCTCAGAAACCCAAAGGGGGTCGCTATGAGTCTGAATAGACTCAATGACAGTGAGTTTGGTTTTCTTTATATATTTGAGTTTGGCTGACGATATTCCTACATTCTGTATGTGCTACAAAAATGTCCATATACATTATAGAGCTAAAAAAAACAAAGTTAGGATAACTTCTTAGCCACAACCAAGCACCTTGAGGGAGTGAGCCTTTAGATCTATGATCTCGAGAGCAAAGTCGTCTTGGACATCAAGCTCAATTGGTATAACACAGTACACAAAAACATCATTCTACATCCTACTTTGGTGAGTAGTGACTGGGGTCTTAAAAGTTTGCAAGCAGCCATCTAAGATGCAGCTACTAGTCTCTTCTTGTCCAGAGCAAAGAAGAATGAAGAAAATCAAAGACATATGGAAACAATTAGTCCAAGGGACCACTGGACCACAATAACTTCACCGTACCCAACCCCAAGACCAGAAAAACTAGATGGTACCTGACTAGAAAAACCACCCACTCAGAAAGGTATCGTAATTGGAGATCCTGGATAGAATGAGAGAAAAAATGTGGAACAGAATTCAAAAACATAAAAAAGACCAGGATTAGTATTCAGATAGAGACCGCTGAATCCTCCAACTATGGCACAAGTCACCCTTTGGGCCTGGAATTCGACCCACTCTCATGGCTCAACTCTCAGCCAAACAACAAACAGGCCTACAAGCTGAACAACTACACCAGGACGGTGCAGTCCTTACAACAGTCAACCATGGGAGATAAGAAAGGCAGCATTTGCACAGGGAAAAAACTAGGCAGACAGGAACGCAGGGAAGAGGTGGGAGGAGAGCTGTTACATTGTGGGCATTGTAATCAATGTCTGAAACAAAATGTATATGAACTATTGAAAATAAAACAAATCTACTTTGTAGAATTACACATAAGTCATAATAAAAAGTTAAAAAAAAAAAAAAAAGTTAAAGGTGCTTAGCGAAGAAGCAAGCAAGTGTTGAACTAAGGAATCCAAGCTGGATGTAGGGAAGAGACGACATGGAGATAGGGAGTGGCTTATAGTGACAACTAGGGGGATCGATAGATTGCAGGTTTCAGAAAGGTCTAAGAAGTACTGGAGCAAGAGTCCTGGAGTGAGCAAGTCTGAACAGGAAGTGAAGATCAGAGAATGGGGTGAGTGGAATTGACATCTTGGAGATGATACAACTTCTCCATTTAGAGATATGGTCTGCTGTATTAGTTGTTGGTGCACCCAGCTAAGTGTGTGCCTGACTTGGCTAGTGACGTTAGTCCAAACTGTGGCTTTGATAGCCTCCCAAATTGCTGCCACTGGAAAATCTATCTTATTGGAAAGGGGATTTTGAACTCTGTTTATACACATCCCTTTTGGCTTCTCAGCAAGAACAGAAGCATTTTCTCCTTCCTAACTCTCCATGTCAAAGCCCTGAAGTTTGTGGTCTTGGTAGCTTGGGGAAGAAGGCTGTGGTGGGTGGGATAGAAGAGAAAGATGATAGCTTGAGCTGAAGCTGGCCTTGCCAGAACAAACAGGCCTATCATAACCATAGAGCCTATCTGATGGGAACTGCTCAGGCAGATTTATGGTTTCAGACTTGGCTATTTAAAAATACCCTGTGCACAGGCTCAAAGCAAACAGGGATGGAGACAGCTAGGCGGTCTCCAAAGGAAATTGATTCAGGAAGAGAAACCTCAAAAGTGTTTGAGGGCTCTGGAGAGCAGTCACCCACCACTCACTAAGTGAAGATAAGTTTGCCTCTGAACATATCCCCTATCAGCGGCAATGGGTATAAGAAAAGTATAGACATTCCCTGGAAAACAAGCCAGGAAAACAAGGGTCAGTTTTGTAGGACCAATGTGTATTTCCTAAACTATTTTATTACACAAAAAGCCTCCAGGTTACTCTTCTTCTTACCCATTCTCCAGGTTAGTAAGACTGAAACACTAAGAAAAGTAATCTTGCCAAAGAACATACAGAGTACAAGGACAGTCTGAGTTAGAATTCCAAGCCAGACTGCATATCTCACTCCTATACACTCTCCTCCTAAGTGGGCCTGGTCCAAGCATTGAAGGAAGAGCTTTTATGACCATGTAGAAGAATCTCCCACCCATTGCTCTCTGATCCTCACTGGAAGGGGTAGCACCTTCTAGGTAGCATGAGGCCAAAAACAAAAAACATACCCACTGTCATCAAGTCATTTCCAATTCATAGCAACCCTCATTGGGTTTCCAAGGCTATAAATCTTTATAAAAGAAGATTGGCTCATCTTCTTTCTGCAGAGCAGCTTGTGGGTTTGAATTGCTTACCTGATTAGTAGCCATATGCCTTACCCACTATGCCACTATATCAGAGCTCCTTTAGCACAGGCAGGGGGAGGGTAAATGCTTCTCTACCTTGTCCTATCTGTACCAGTTAGGAAAGCAGAAACCACTCTCAGTATTCCAGGAAGGGGAAGTCCTAATAAGTTAATTCTTATTGTTAGGTGCCATCTAGTTGATTCCAACTCATAATGACCCCACATGATAGCGTAGAACTGCCCCATAGAATTTTCTTGGCTACAATCTTTATGGGAGCAGATAGTCAAGTGGGTTCAAACCACCAACATTTCTGTTAGCAGCCAAGCACTTAACTGTTGCACCACCAAGAGTCATTAATATAAGGAATTAGAAGCTGACATAAGTAGTTAAAGGGTTGGAGGAATGAGGGTCAGGTAAGTGGCTGCTAGAAGTATTTAAAGAGCTTATCCAAAAGCTACCCTAAATTTCAGCAAACTCAACAGGAGTCCTTTTTGGCTCCATGCAACGAGTGACGTCACTAGGGTTGGTGTACCTAGTGCAGTGATCATAGTATCACCCCACTCATGGACATCCTTCAGTACTGATCATACAGAATTCTTAATAATGTTTACTATCAGTTTTAATCATAAAATAATAAGTGATAAGTAAAGTTGTAAACTGCTTAAATGTATATTTCCTGGATTATATCAATGCTCACAAAATTGTTTTGTAAAATCCTTCTCTACTGAATTATGCTATTAGTTACAACATTATTGGTAACTGAATGAAAGCCATTTTTATTTTTCTCTTTCTTTTCCTTTAATTACAATTTCATTTTCAAAATAGCTATTGATATAGTTTAGCAAATACTGATTTTATCTCAATATCATAGTTAAAACACAGTATTTGGCAAAAACAAACAAACACTGGCAATAACAAAAACAATAGCATGTGTTTGCAGCATATACAGATAAAATCACATGATTCCAAGTGTCATTGTAATTGCATGATAATGACAGCTCTGACCAGAGCACATTAGAAGGTTCAAAAAGTAAATTAGCACAGAATGTTCTTCCTTTTTTATTGTGATTTGGGTGAAAGTTTACAGACCATTCAACAATACATACACATTTTGTTTTGTGACACTCACTGCAGTCTATACAATATATCAGCATTCTTCCTACTTCCTCTCAGTGATTAGCATTTCCCTTTGTTCTTCTCCATCCCTTCCTGCCTTCTTAACTTTATCCTTGGCCACATGCTGCCCTTTTGATCTCATGTGGTTGATTGTTCTAATGAATACACACTTTTCTGGTAGTACAGTTCATCTTATAGACCTGTCTATCATTTGGTTGAAAGGTGAGCCATAAGGTTGAGATCAGTTCCTGGCTTGAAGATGGTCTAAGAGGCACAGTCTTGAAGGTTCCACCAGTCTCTGTCAGACAGGTAAGCCTGGTCTTTCACAGAGTTTTAGACTTGTAGGTATACTCCTCTCCCTCTTCAAAAAACAGAAAACCACCACTGCCATCATGTCAATTCCAACTCATATCAACCCTATTGCTTTTCTGAAGCTGTAAATCTAGAGGTAGATTGTCTCATCTTCCTCCCATGGGGCAGCTTGTGAGTTTTAACCACCTACTTTCTAGCAGTAGCCACATGACTTACCCATGATACAACCTGGCCTCCTTTGTAGGTATACTGATACCTAAAGAAAATTAAAGCAAGTTCACAAGAGCCAAAATACAGCCTTGATTTTAGCCCACTTGGATTTATATACCATCTGAAGAACAGATTTGACACATTGAACACCAATGACTGAAGACTGGGTAAGTTATGGGATGGCATCAAGAATATCATATATGAAGAAAGCAAAAGGTCATTAAAAAGACAGAAAAAGAAGAAAAGACCAAAATGGATGTCAGAAGAGTCTCTGAAATTTGCTCTTGAACAGAAAGCAGCTAAAACAAATGGAAGGAATGATGAAATAAAAGAGCTGAACAGATTTTGAAGGGTGGCTTCAGAAGACAAAGTAAAATATTATAATGAAATGTGCAAAGACGTGGAGGAAGGAAACCAAAAGCAAAGAACACACTTGGCATTTCTCCATCTGAGAGAACTGAAGAAAAAATTCAAGTCTTGAGTTGTAATATTGAAAGATTCTATAGGCAAAATGTTGAACGATGCAGGAGGAACCAAAAGAAGATGGAAAGAATACATGGAGTCACTGTACCAAAAAGAGTTTCTTGACATTCAACTATTTCAAGAGGTAGCATATGATCAAGAAATAATGGTGTTGACATGGTCACAGGGGACATCAAACTCAATTGGCATAACATATTACAAAAAAACATTGTTCCACATCCTACTTTGGTGAGTAACAACTGGGATCTTAAAAGCTTGCAAGCAGCTATCTAGATACAAAGATGGGTCTTTCTTCGTCCAGAGCAAAGAAGAATGAAGAAAATCAAAGATGCATGGAAACAATTAGTCCAAGGGATTGGTACACCATGTGATCTTCAGCCTATATGACTATGAGACCAGAACTAGATGGTGTCCCGCTACCACTGCCAACTACTCAGAGGGGGATCTATGTGGGAGATCCTGGATAGAGTGGGAGAACAATGTGGAACAAAACTCAAAATCATTAAAAAAAAAAAGGGGGGGGGGACCAGGTTGCTGGTCTGATAAAGCCTGGTGGAACTGTTGGGCTATGGCCCTTAGCTGCACTTCAGGCCTGGAACTGAACCAGTCCTGTGGCTTCCAGCCGAACAAAAGACAGGCATGTGAGCTGAACATTTACATTAGGTAGATACACTCCTTGGAGAGATCAATCAAGGGAGAATAGAAGGGCTGTGTATGCACAGGGAGACAGCTTGAGGGGCAGGAATCAGTGGGAAGGAACAACACAGGGAGGAGGTAACCATGGGGAGGAAGTGGGAAGACAGCTTTTGCATTGTGGAAAATTGCAGTCAATGTTATGAGACAAAGTGTATATGAACTGCTGTGTGGAAAATGAATTTACTCAGTAAAGTTTCACCCAAATCATAATAAATTAAAAAAAAAAAAAAACAACAACAACCAATGGTATTGAGAGTTCTGGTAAGATGGCAGAATAGGCAGACAAGTTACACAGACTCTTTTCAATAAAGAAAAGAGAAACCTTTAACACAGTTACAGAAGATAATCCTGGAGCCCTGAGCTTTGAAAGGAAGGATACAGAAGTGGATTAAACACCAACTAGTAGAAGAACCTGCATGAAAATGGTGAATAAGGAGACGAGTTTAGCTATGGACTGTCACCCATCCTGACGACATGGACAGTTTGAATATTTCCAAGTGGGGTTAGGACCTGTGAATGAACCTAAAACTCAGCCCTCTTCACTGAGGGCTGCATGGACAACTGCACTGGTGGCTGATGACTAAAAAGGGAAACAGCAAAGAAGGAGACAAACTGAGCTGTGGACTTTTGGCTGTCTAGAGGAAACAGTATTTTGAATGTTTACAAGTGGTGTGGACGTTTTGGATGTTTAAAGTGATAGCATTCTTGTTCAGACTCCAGGAACCTAAGAATAGACTCTACTTGCTGAGGATAACACAGACATACCAGAGGCTGATGACTGGAAAGGAGATAGATGGTGAGTGCACAAGTACTGGCAAGTAATGAATAGAGCAGCATAGTACCCTGCTTACTCAGGTACATGCAAGTAAAACAAAGAAAATGAAAATCTTGGGTAAATCACTCCAACATACAATCACCAATTAAATATAAATAGAAAAAATGTCACAATGCCTCAGAGACAACAGAGCATCACAGTCCACACAAAAAAGCAAGGTAAAGCAGGAGAAACAAAGGGCCTGGGATATAGACCCAAAACACATCCCCAAAGAAGAAGGAGCATTGGAACTCCCTGATAAGGAATTGAAAAGAATTATTTTAGGTACCTTCAACAGACTGAAAGAGAGATCAAGGAAAACACTGACAAAATTAAGGAAAACACACACAAAACCCTAGAACAATTTGGGAAGAAATACAAGAACAAAATTACAAAATAAATGAAAAAGTAGAAATGATCCAAAATCTACAGATAGGAATCCAGAAGATTTATACTAAATTTTCAAAAATAGATAACACATTGAATGGGCAAAGGAGTGGAATCAAATCAATAGAAGAGAGAATTAGTGAGATTGAAGAAAAAAGCTCAATACTTCTTTGGAAAGGGATCAACCAGAAAAAAAGACAAAACAAAATGAAGGAACTCTAAGATTCATGTGGGACACCATCAAAAAGAATAACCTGTGTGTAATCAGAATTCCAGAACAGGACAAACAAAACCACAGAGAAAGTAGTTGAAGAATTGTTGGAAGACAATGTCCCTGACATGATGAAAGACAACAATGTATCTATTCAAGAAGTCCAACAAACCCCAAGCAGGATAGAACCCAAAAGAAAGTCACCAAGACATATGATCATCAAACTCACCAAAACCGAACACAAAGAAAGAATCCTGAAAGCAGCATGGGAAAAATGTAAACCACCTACATAACACAACCAATAAGACTAAGCTCTGATTTCTTAGCAGAAACCATGCACACAAGAAGGCAACAAGATGGTATATATAAAACCCTGAAAGAAAAAAAAATTCCAACAAAGAATTATATTTCCAACAAAATTGTCCCTCAGATATGATGGTGAAATTAGGACATTTCCAGATAAGCAGAAATTAAGGGAATTTGTTAAGACCAGACCAACCTTAAAGAGATACTAAAGGGAGTCTTTTGGACAGAGAACCAAAACAGCAAACAACAACCAACCATTAACACACAAGATGACATAACCCAGAAACCAACACAGCTATGGAGGTACCCAAAGTAAAATAAGCTTAAAAGATTGTAAAGGGGAACCAGAGACATCAATTGACAAATGAGCACAACCACAGACCAAAAGAGGGAAAAAATAGTGTTGTTGTTGTTGTTGTTATGTGCCGTCGAGTCAGCCCTGACTCATAGCGACCCCTCCTTGGGTTTCCGAGGCAGTATCAGTATGGAAGTAGGATTGCCCAACCTTCCTTCCGAGGAGTGGCTGGTGGGTTTGAACCGCCAGCCTTCTGGTTAGCAGTCAAGTGCCTTAGCCACTATGCTACCAGAGCTCCCAAGTTACAAATTTTCTAACTGGTGAGGAAGTCAAGAAAATTGCAAGATAGAATGGACTGTTCTAAACCTAGGAAAAAAATTATAAATCACAGGGTAATCTCAAAGAAAAATGATAAACTTTCACATCAAAGTAAAAAAAGGGACAACACAAATATTTAGCAAATACTAAAACAATAGCAACAAAGGAAAGGATAACACGATTCATAAACAAAATGAGCTCAGCACAGAAAATTATATGGAACAAAGAAATCAGCAATACCATGAAAAAACACATAGCAAAATGATAGCAATAAATTCATTCTTGCCAATAATTACTGAATGTAAATGGATTAATGCACCACTCAAGAGATGGAGAGTTGTGGAGTGGATAAAAAAACTCAACCCATCAATATACTATCTACAAGAGACACATCATAGAGACAAAGACAAAAATAGACTTAAAATCAAAAGTTGGAAAAGGATTTGTCAAGCAAATGGCAATCAAAAAAGAGCAGGAGTAGCACTGTTAATTTCTGATAAAATTCACTTTAAGACAAAAACGGCAAGAACAGGTAAAGGGAGAGGCCAGGAATCAGGAGCCAGCAGACGGCCAGAATGAGTAGGAGGAGACCAGGATGTGAGCAGAGCCATTTGGAACAGCTGAGAGAGACAAACTCGTCTGTCAGTTTGTCATACTGTGGTGGCTTGCATGTTGCTGTGAGGCTGGAGGCTACACCAATGGTGTTTCAAATGCCAATAGGGTTACCCAAGGTGGACAAGTTTCAGCAGAGCTTCCAGACTAACAGAGACTAGGAAGAAGGAAGAGACCTTCCTTCTCAAAGAATTGGTCAGTGAAAACCTTATGAATAGCAGTAAAACACTGTCTGATATATTACTGGAAATCTTTAAGAATAGCCCTGAAACAATGATCGGTACAGTGCCAGAAGATGAGCCACTCAGGTCAGAAGGTACTCAAAATATGACTGGGGAAGAGCTGCCTCCTCAGAGTAGATCAAAAGAAAAAGCCAAACTCACTGCCAGCAAGTCCATTTGACTCAGAGCAACCCCTCCTTGAGCTGACCTTAATGATATGGACAGAGTAGAGCTTTTGGGACGTCCATTTGCTGATGTGACATGACTCAAAATTAAAAGAAACAGCTGCAAACATCCATTAATAATAGGCACATGGAGGGTACAAAGCAGGAATCTAGGAAAATTGGAAGTTGTCAAAAATGAAATGGAATGCATAAAGATTGGTATCCTAGGCTTTAGTGGCTGAAATGGACTGGTTTTAGCCATTTTGAATCAGACAACCATATAATCTACTATGCCAGGAATGATAAATTGAAGAGGAATGGAGTGATACTCATTGTCACAAAAAATGTTTCAAGATCTATCCTGAAGAACAATGCTGTCAGTGGCAGGATAATATCCATACACCTACAAGGAAGGCCAGTTAATGCTACAATTATTCAAATTTACACACCAAACACCAAAACTGTTGCTGTTGTTAAGTGCCGTCGAGTACTTTCCGACTCATAGTGACCCCATGCACAGCAGAACGAAACACTGCCTGATCCCTCACCAGCCCCACAATCCCTGCTATACTTGAGTCCATCATCACAGCCACTGTGTCAATCTATCTCGTTGAAGGCCTCCCCC
>NW_006921640.1:1555034-1557582 GCF_000298275.1 Orycteropus afer afer
TTTGTTGAAATATCTCAATCGGTATGCCATCAATTCCCGGAGCCTTGTTCTTCTCCACCAAAGCTAAAGATGATGAAATTGAAATTTTTTACCAGCTTCTGCAGTCTGAAATCGACTGAACATGCAATCAAGATGTGCAATCAGCTCTTGGTCTTGCAAGAGACAATCACTGGTGGTTGGAATGCAAAAGTTGGAAACAAAAAGACTCTCCAGTAGTTGGAGAATTTGGTCTTGGTGATAGAAATGACACTGGAGATCGCATGATAGAATTTTGCAAGACCAATAACTTATTCATTGCAAATACCTGCTTTCAACAACACAAATGACAGCAATACACATGGACTTTGCCAGATAGAATATACAGGAATCAGACTACATCTGTGGAAAGATGCAATGGAGAAGCTCAATACCCTCATCCAAAACAAGGCCGAGAGCTGATTGTGGAACAGATCATCAACTACTCATATGGAAGTTCAAGTTGAAGGTGAAGATAATTAAAACAAGCCCATGAAAGCCAAGGAATGACCTTGAATATATCCTTCCTGGATTTGGAAACCATCTAAAGAATAGATTTGATGCATTGAATACTAATGACTGAAAACCAGATGAATTGTGGGATGACATCAAGAACATCATCCATGAAGAAAGCAAAAGGTCATTAAAAAGACAGGAAAGGAAGAAAAGATAAAAATGGATGTGAGAAGAGACACTGAAAGTTGTCCTAGAATGGAGAATAGTCAAAGCAAATGCAAGATATGATAAGATAAAAGAGCTGCACAGAAGATTTCAAAGGGCAGCTTGAGAAGAAAAAGTCAATTATTGTAAGGAAATGTACAAAGACACAGAGTTGGAAAGCCAAAAGGGTAGAACATGCTAGGCATTTCTCAAGTTGAAAGAACTGAAGAAAAAATTTAAGCCTGGAGTTGCCATATTGAAAGGTTCTATGGGCAATATATTGAATGATGCATGAAAGATCAAAAGAAGATGGAAAGAATACACAGAATTGCTGTCCATTTCAGAAGATGTCATATGGTTAACAACCAATGGTATTAAAGGAGGAAATTGAAGATGCACTGAAGGAACTGGCAAAAAACAAGGCTCCAGGATTGATGAAATACCCATTGAGATGCTTCAACAAATGGATGCCACACTGCAGGGACTCATTGGCTATGCCAAGAAATTTGGAAGACAGCTACCCGGACAACTGACAGGAAGAAATGCATATTTGTACCCATTCCAAAGAAAGGTGACCCCATAGAATGTGGAAATTATAGAACAGTATCATTAATATCACATACAAGTCAAATCTTACTGAAGGTAATTCAAAAATGGTTGTGGCAGTATATTGACAGAGAACTTCCAGAAATGCAAGCTGGATTCAGAAAAGGACATGGAACAAGGGATACATTGCTGATATCAGATGGATCTTGGCTAAAAACAAAGAATACCAGAAAGATATTTACTTGTTTTATTGACTATGCAAAAGCTTTCAATTGTGTGGATCATAACAAATTATGGATAACTTTGAGAAGAATGGGTATTCCAGAACACTTCATTGTACTCATGAGGAACTTGTACATGGACCAGGAGGCTGTCATTTGAACAGAAAAATAGGACACTGCATGGCTTAAAATGGGGAAGGGAGTGTGTCAGTGTTGTACCCTTTTACCATACTTATGCAATCTGTATGCTGAGCAAATAATCCAAGAAGCTGGACTATATGAAGAAGAATGTGGCATCAAGATTGGAGGAAGAATCATTAACAACATGTGATACATTGATGACACAACTTTGCTTGCTGAAAGTGAGGTTGACTTGGAACACTTACTGATGAAGATTGAAGACTACAGTCTGCAGTATGGCTTACACCTCAACATAAAGAACATAAAAATCCTCACAACTGGACAAATAAGCAGCATCACAATAAATGCAGAAAAGATTGAAGTTGTTAAAGACTTCATATTACTTGGCTCTACAATCAACACCAATGGAAGCAGCAGTCAAGATATCAGACGACATATTACATTGGACAAATCTGCTGCAAAAGATTTCTTTCAAGTGCTGAAGAGCAGAGATATTTCATTGAAGACTAATGTGTGCCTGACACAAGCCATGGTATTTTCAATTGCCTTATATGCATGTGAGAGCTAGACAATGAATAAGGAAGACCAAAGAAGAGTTGATGCTTTTGAGTTGTGGTGTTGGCAAAAAATAGTGAAAGTACCATGGACTGCTAAAAGAACTAACAAATCTGTCCTTGAAGAAGTGCAGCTGGAATGCACCTTGGAAGCGAGAATGGCCAGACTTCGTCTCACCTACCTTGGTCAAAGAATTGGCCAGGGAAAACCTTATGAATAGCAAAGAAACACTGTTTGGTACATTACCTTGCACTTTTAGTAATAGTCCGTTTAGGCTAAAAGGCTCTCAAAATAGGAGCGGGAAAGAGCAGCAACATCTGAGTAAACCCAGCCTTACTCATAAGGAAAAGAGAAAGCTTTCAAGACCTTCATTTGCTGATGTGGCACCACTCAAATTGAAGAGAAACAGC
>NW_006921640.1:1558977-1562377 GCF_000298275.1 Orycteropus afer afer
TTTCCAAGGCAGTATCACTACAGAAGTAGATTGCCCCATCTTCCTTCTGAGGAGTGGCCACAGACATAGTAGGAGACTTTAATACACCACTTACAATGAAAGATAGAACTTGAAAGAAACTCAACAAACGCACAGAAGAACTAAACAATACAATCCACCAACTTGATGTCATAGACATCTACAGAGCACTTCACCCAACAACAGTACAATATATATGCTTTTCCAGTGAACATGGAACATTCTCCAGGATAGACCATATGTTAGACAACAAAGCAAGCCTCAATAAATTTAAAAACATTGAAATACTGCAAAACATCTCAGATCACAATGCTGTAAACTTAGAAATCAACAATACAAAGAGCAATGAAAAAAGCGCAAACACATAGAAACTGAATGACACTCTCCTTAAACACGACTGTGTAATAGAAGAAATAAAACAGAAGTTAAAAAATTCTGTGAACCAAACGAGGATGAAAGCACAACAAATCAAAATCTTTGGGAAACAGCAAAAGCAGAGATCAGAGGCCAATTTATAGCAATAAGTGCACACATCAAAAAAGAAGAAAAAGGGACTTCTGGTAAGATGGCGGAATAGGCAGACAAGCTCCACGGACCCTCTGCAACAAAGAAAAGAGAAACCAATTGACAGAGAAACAGAAAATAATCCTGGAGACCTGAGCTTTGAAAAGAAGTATACAGAAGTGCATTAGACACCAACTAGTAGAAAAACCTGAATGAAAACAGTGAGTATGGAGATGGTCAGAGCAGTGGACTGTCAGCTACTGTCACAAGACCAACAGCTTGAATATTTCCAAGTGGTGTTAGGACCTGAGAATTGACCTAAAGATCAGCCCTGGTTGCCAAGAGTGCAGGGATGACTGCACTGGTGGCCTATGGCTAGGAATGGAAACAGCAAGGAGGGAGACATCCTGAACTGTGTACTTTTGATTGTCTGGAGGGTGCACCCATTTTGATTGTTTACAAGGGCAGCCATTTTGGATATCTAAAGTGACCAAGGGTGCAGCCATTTTAAATGTTTACAAGTGGTGGCCATTTTGGGTTTTAAAGTGACAGCATTCTCATTCAGATTTCAGGGACCTAAGAATAGCTCCATTTGCCAAGGATGGCAGGGACATATGGGAGGTAGACAATGAGAAAGGAGACAGGCGGTGAGTGTATAACTGCTGCCAACTAGTAAATAGAGGACCACAGCACAGTACTCTGCTTACTTAGATAACATACAAAGAAAACAAAAATCATGGGCAAGTCACTCCAACATACAATCACCAATTAAATATAAACACAAAAATGTCACAATGCCTCGGAGACAACAGAGCATCACAGTCCACACAAAGAAGAAGATAAAGCAGGAGAAACAAGGGATCAGCTACAGATCCAGAACATTTCCCTAAAGAAGAAGCAGCATTGGAACTCCCTGATAAGGAATTCAAAAGAATTTTATTTAGGTACCTTCAACAAACTAAGAGACAGATCGAGGAAAGCACTGACAAAATTGAAGAAAATACATAGAAAACCCTAGAACAATTTCAAAAGACAATATAAGAACAAAATAACAAAATAAATGAAAAATTAGAAATTATGCAAAATCCACAGGCAGAAATCAGAAGATTAATACTAAATTTTCAGAAATATATAACACATTGAACAGGCAAAGGAGTAGAATTGAATCAATGGAAGAAAGGATTAGTGAGATTGAAGGCAAATACTTCAATATTTATTTGGAAAAAGAACAATCAGAAAAAAAGATCAAAACAAAATGAAGAAAATCTAAGGTTCATGTGGGATACTATCAAAAGGAGTAACCTACATGTAATCAGAATTCCAGAACAGGAAGAGACAAATAAAATCACAGAGAAAATTGATGAAGATTTATTGGAAGAGAATTTTCCTGGTATGATCAAAGATGAGAATATATTCATTCAAGAAGTACAATGAACCCCAAATAGGATAGAACCCAAAAGAAAATCATTAAGACATATCATCATCAAACTCAACAAAACCAGAGACAAAGAAAGAATCCTAAAAGCAGCATAGAAAAAACAAAAAGTTACCTATGAGGGGCAACCAATAAGACTAAGCTCGGATTTCTCAGCAAAAGCCATGTAGGTGAGAAGATAATGGGATTGTATATATAAAACCCTGAAAGAAAAAAATTTCCAACCAAGATTTATATACCCAGCAAAATTGTCCCTCAAATATGATGGTGAAATTAGGACATTTCCAGAGAAGCAGAAATTAAGGGAATTTGTTAAAACCAGACCAACCTTACAAGAGATGCTAAAGGCAGTCCTTTGGACAGAGAACCAACAACAGCAAACAACAACTGACCAATAAAACACATGACGACATAACCCAGAAACCAACCCAGTTATAGAAGTATCCAAAGTAAATAAGCCTACAAGATTGTATACAGGGAACCAGAGACATCAATTGACAAATGAAGACAACTACAAACCAAAAAAAAAGGGGAAAAACCATGTAGTTACAGAACTTCTAAATGGTAGGGAATTCAAGACAACTACAAGATAGAACTAACTGTTCTAAATTTGAGAAGAAATTATAAATCACAGAGTAACCTCAAAGAAAAATGATAAACCTCACATCAAAATAAAAAAGAAGACCAGTACAAATACTTAGAAAATACTAAAACAATAACAATGAAGGAAGTGATAATATGATTCATAAACAAAATGAGCTCAACACAGAAAATTATATGGAACAAAGAAATCAACACCATGAGAAAGCATGTAACAAAATGACAACAACAAATTCATATTTTTGGATAATTATGTATCTGACAAGGGACTTATCTCTAAAATTTATAGAAACCTCCAACACTTCAACAACAAGATTAAATATCAAATTAAAAAATGGGGAGAGAACACGAATGGACACTTCACCAAAGAGGATATTCAGGCAGTCAGCAAATACATGAAGAAATGCTCATGATCATTAGCCATCAGGGAGATGGAAATCAAAACAACAATGAGCCACCATGGTAACTTTACCATTACTAATGGTAAAGTTCAATAAGACAGAAAATGGTGGATGCTAGCGAGGATGTGGAGAGATTGAGACTCTCATCCAGTGCTGGTGGGACTCTAAAATGATACAACCACTGTGGAAAACAGTATGGCAATTCTTTAAAAAGCTGGAATTAGAAATACTTTTTGACCCAGCAATCCCCTTACTAGGTATATGTCCTAAAGAAATGAGAGCCAGGACAAGAACAGATATGTGCACACCCATGTTTATCGCAGCACTATTTACAGTAGCAAAAAGATGGAAACAACCTAGGTGCCCATCAACAGAAGAATGGATAACCAAACTGTGGTACATACACACAATGGAATACTATGCAACCCTAAAGAATAATGTA
>NW_006921640.1:1562659-1578694 GCF_000298275.1 Orycteropus afer afer
GCAGAAATTCATGAAACAGAAAATGGAATGACAATAGAAAAAAAAATCAACATGACCAGAAGTTGGTTTTTTGAAAAGTACAACAAAATTGACAAACCACTGGCAAATTTAACAAAGGAGAAGAAGGAGAAAATACAAATAGCATGAACAGTTGATCACAACAGAACTAACTGAAATAAAAAGGATAATATGAAGATACTATGAGGAACTATACTTCAATACATTTGAAAATCCAGAAGAAATGGACAGATTTCTAGAAATATACTACTTACCTAAACTGACACAGACTGAGGTAGAAAATTTGAATACGCCCATAACAAAAGAAGAAATTGAACAGGTCATTAAAAAATTACCAACAAAAAAAGTCCTGGCCCAAGTAGTTTCATAGGAGAACTCTACCAAACATTCAGAGAACTGGCACCAGTCCTACTCAAACTATTCCAAAACATAGAAAAGGATGGAATCCTCCTAAATTCACTTCATGAAGCAAGCATAACCTTGATACCAAAGCCAGGCAAAGACATTACTAAAAAGGAAAAGTACAGACCAATATCCCTCATGAATATAGATGCAAAAATCTTCAACAAAATCCTAGCCAACAGACTGCAACAACATATAAAAAAAATAATTCATTATGACCAAGTGAGGTTCATATCAGGTGTGCAGGGATGGTTCAACATTAGAAAAGAGTCAATGTCAACCATCATATAAATAAAATAAAGTAAAAGAACCACATGATCATATCAATAGATGCAGAAAAGGCATTTGATAAAATCCAACACCCATTCCTGACAAAAACTGGTTTGAACTGCCAGCCTTCTGGTTAGCAGACAAATGCCTTAGGCACTAAACCACCAGAGCTCCTAGAAATATAGGAATAGAAGGGAAATTCTTCAACATAATAAAGGACATATATGCAAAACCAAAGGACAACATTATTCTCAATGAAGAGAGACTGAAACCATTTCCCTTGTGAAGGGGAACAAGACATGGATGGATGCCTTCTATCACCACTTCTATTCAACATTGTATTGGCAGTCCTAGCCACAGCAATAAGGCAAGAAAGGGAAATCAAAGGCATTCGAATTGATAAAGAAGAAGTAAAACTATTCCTATTGCTGATGATATGATCCTATACATAGAAAACCCAAGAAACTCAGAAAGAAAACTACTGGAAGTAATTGAGAAATTTATCACAATGGCAGGATACAAGATCAACATACAAAAATCAGTCAGATTCCTCTACACCAGCAAAGAGATTACTGAGAAAAAAGTAAGGAAATCAATCTCATTTACAATAGCTACCAAAAAAATAAAATACTTGGGAATAAATCTTACCAGGGACACAAAAGACATATACAAAGAAAACTACAAAACACTACTTCAAGAAACCATAAGAGATCTACATAAATGGAAGAACATACTAAGCTCGTGGATAGAAACCTTGAACATTGTAAAAATGTCAATACTACCCAAAGCAATCTATACATTCAACGCAATCCTGATCCAGATTCCATCAACATTCTTTAAAGACATGGACAAAAAAAATCACCGATTTTATATAGAAAGGAAAGAGACCTCGGAAAATCAAAGCTTATTGAAGAAGAAGAACAAAGTAGGAGGTCTCACACTCTGAATCACAAAACCTGCTATACAGCCACAGTAGTCAAAACAGCCTGGTTTTTATATGATGACAAACACATAGACGTGGAATAGAATCGAGAACCCAGAAATAGATCCTCCAATCTATGGTCAGCTGATCTTTGACAAAGGGCTGAAATCCATTAAATGGGGAAGAGATGATCTATTTACCAAATGGCGCAGGCAAAACTGGAAATCCATTTGCAGAAAAATGAAACAAGATCCATACCTCTTTACACCATACACAAAAACTAACTGCAGATGAATCAAATACTTTAAATGTGAAACCTAAAACTGTAAAGTTCCTTAAGGAAATTATAGGGGCAAATTTAGAGGCCCTAATTTATGGCATAATTAGACTGTCAAGCATAACCCGAAATGTACAAACAGCAGAAGATAAACTAGATGAATAGCACCTTCTAAAAATTAAATTTTTATGTGCTTCCAAAGATTTCTCCAAAAAAGTAAAAGAGAACATACAGATTTGGAAAAAATATGCAATGACATATCTGACAAGGGGCTTATTTCTAAAATTTATAGAAAATTCCAACACCTCAACAATAAAAGGACAAATAATCCGATTAAAAAATGGATGGAAGACATGAACAGACACTTCACCAAAGAAGATATTCAGGCAGCCAACAAATTCATGAAGAAATGTTCACCATCATTAGTCATTAGAGAGATGCAAATCAAAACAATGAGATGCCATCTTGCCCCAGCACTAATAGCAAAGTTCAATAAGACAGAAAGTAAATGCTGGCAAGGATGTAAAGAGATTGAGACTCTCCTACACTGCTGATGGGACTGTAAAATGACACAACCACTGTAGAAAGCAGTATGGCAATTCCTTAAAAAGTCAGAATTAGAAATACCCTTTGATTCAGCAATCCCACTACTAGGTATATATCCTAAAGAAGTGAGAGCCAGGACAAGAACAGACATATGCACACTTGTGTTCATCACACTACTATTTACAATAGCAAAAAGATGGAAACAACTTAGATGCCCATCAACAGAAGAATGGATAACCAAACTATGGTACATAAACATAATGGAATACTATGCAACACTAAAGAATAATGTAGAATCTACAAAATACCACATAACATGGATGAACTTAGAGGACATTATGCTGAGTGAAATAAGTCAATCACAGAAGGACAAATATTGTACTAGTTTATTATTGCAAAAAGTCAAGGAAAGGTTTGTATATGGAATGAAGCTTTCTTTGTTGATTGGGGGGGGGGCAGGCAGGAACACTACTAGATAGGCAGATACAAGTATTGATTTGTGTGAAGGGAAGGGCAATATACCAAATGTGAGTGATCAACACAGTGGCATTGAAGAAGAGGAACATAAAGAGAGATACATGGGAGGTACAGACAACAAAGAGGAACCTTTTTGCATATACAGTACTGAATTGTCAGTGATGGCAAGCATTGATCTACTGGTGGATGGATTGGTGCACAGGCTGAATGATCAGGTATGTCTCTGCAGAGGGTAGTGTGCCCATGACCATGTATAGAATTGGCAGATGATGTTTCTACAAGCATATTTGTATGTGCTGTAAGAATGTCCAGATATATAGTAGAGCTGACAAGGGACAAGTTTGTGGTAACTTCTTGACCACAGTGTGCAACCTGGAGGGAGCGAGTAGTTGGATCTGTGGGCTAAGGACCATGATTGCAGGGGACATCCAGCTCAATTGCCATAACATACTGCACAAAAACATTGTTCTACATCCTACTTTGGTGAGTTATGACTGGGATCTTAAAAACTGGCAACCAGCCAGCTAAATGCAACAATGGGTCTCTTCTTGTCCAGAGCAAGGAAGAATGAAGAAAGCCAAAGAAGCATGGAAACACTTGGTCCAAGAGACTGGTAGATCACGCAATCCTCAGCCTATATGACCATGAGACAGGAAGAACTAAATAGTACCTGTCTGGGAGAACAATGTAGAAAAAACCCAAAAGCATTTAAAAAAGACCAGGTTTGCTGGTCTGATAGAGCCTGGTAAGACCCCTGAGACTGTGGCCCCTAGCTACCTTTCAGGTCTGGAATTTAACTCACTCCTGTGGCTTCCAGCCAAATAATAGACAGGCATATGGGCGGAACGTTTACATTAGGTAGATACACTACTTGCAGTGATCAATCATGGGAGAGCAGAAGGGCAGTGTTTGCACAGGGAGACAACTCAGGGGGGTGGGAATGCATGGAAGGGAAGGACACAGGCAGGAGGTAACTACGGAGAGGAAGTGGAAAGAGAGCTGTTGCATTGTGGGGAATTGCAGTCAATATCATAAGACAGAATGTATGTAAACTGCTGTATGGAAGATGAGTTTGCTCTGTGGACTTTCACCCAAAGCAAAATAAATTAAAAAAAAAAAAAAAAAAAAGGAACCAACAGTACTGAAGGAAGAAGTCCAAGCTGCACTGAAGAAATTGGCAAAAAAAAACAGGCTCCAGGAATTGATGGAATACTCACTGAGATGTTTCACCAAACAGATGCAGCACTAGAGGCACTTACTTTTTTATGTGAAGAAATCTGGAAGACAGCTAACCAGCCAACTAAATGAAAGAGATCAATATTTGTGTCCATTGCAAAGAAAGTTGAAACAACAGAATGTGGAAATTATTGAACATCATTAATATCACATGCACGTAAAATTTTGCTGTAGATAATTTAAAAATAGTTGCAGCAGTATATTGACAGGAAAGTTCTAGAAATTCAAGCTGAATTTAGAAAAGGATGTGGAGCAGGGAATATTATTGCTGATGTCAGATGGATCTTGGCTGAAAGCGAGGAGTACCAGAAAGATATTTACCTGTCTTTTATTGACTATCCAAAAACATTTAACTGTGTGGATCATAATAAATTACGGATATCATTGAGAAGAATGGGAACTCCAGAACACTTAATTGTGTTCATGAGAAACCTGTACATAGATCAGGAGGCTGTCATTTGAACATAACAAGGGAATATTACATGATTTAAAATCAGAAAGGTTGAGCATTGGGTTGTATCCATTCACCATCCTTATTCAATCTTTATGTTGAGCAAATAATCTGAGAAGCTGGACTATATGAAGAAGAACAGGGTATCAGGATTGGAGAAAGATGCATTAACAACCTGCAATATTCAGATGACCTAACTGCTTGCTGAACATGAAGATGACTTGAAACCTTTACTGATGAATATCAAAGACTACAGTCTGCAGTATGGATTACACTTCAACATAAAACAAAAATCCTCACAACTGGACCAATAAGCAACATCATGATAAATGGAGGAAAGACTGAAGTTTCCAAGGATTTCCTTTTACTTGGATCCACAATCAACAACCTTGGACTCAACAGTCAAGAAATCAGATGTGATATTGCACTGGGCAAATCTGCTGCAAAAGACCTCTTTAAAATGTTAAGGAGCAAAAATGTCACTTTGAAGACTAAGATGCACTTAACCCAAGCCATGGCATTTTCAATAGCCTCATATGCATGTGAAAGCTGGACAATGAATAAAGAAGACTGAAGAAGAGTTTATGCCTTTGAATTTGGTATTGACAAAAAGTGCTGAAAATACCGTGGACTGCCAGAAGAACAAACAAATCTGTCCTGGAACAAGTGCAGCCAGAATCTCTTTAGAAGCAGGAATGGCCAGACTTTGTTTCACCTACTTTGGTCATGTTGTCAGAAGAGACCAGTCCCTGGGGAAGGACCTGCTTGCTAAAGTAGAGGGTCAGCAAAAAAAAAAAAAAAAAAAATGAGAAGACCCTCAATGAGACAGATTAACACACTGCCTGCAACAATGGGTTCAAGTGTAACAAGGATTTTAAGGATGGTGTGGGAATGGGCAGTGTTTCATTCTGTTGTACATAGTGTCACTATGAACCAGAGCACCTAATAAAAACAAGCATATTGATATATGTAAGTATAAATGAATCTATCTTGGAATAAGTACAGCAAAAATGCACCTTAGAAGTGAGAATGGCCAGACTTCATCTCACGTAATTTGGTCATGTTGTCAGAAAAGACCCATCCCTGGAGAAGGACATCATGCTTGATAAAGAAGAAGGTCAGAGAAAAAGGAGAAGATTCTCAATGAGATGGATCGACAGAGAGTTGCAACGATGGGCTCAAGCATGGCAAAGATTGTGAGGATGTTGCAGGACTGGGCAGTGATTTGTTCTGTTGTACACAGGGTCACTGAGTCAGAACTGACTCGATGGCACCTAACAACAATAAGGTGGGCTTATGAAAATGTTTTTGTTGTTATAACTAACTACAGGGATACTTTAATTTTAAAATAATAATAATAAATTTCTACTGAAACACTGCAAAAAACATTTTATACAGAGTCATTTTGGTGCCAAGCCTTCTGACAGTGTCACCAGGCACAGACTTCACCTGCTTCACCTTCCAGTGATGCCACTGCCTTCAGCACCCAACCAGGTGATTCTAGAGAGCTCTTCTGTCAGCTCCTCTGTCTGGTGCCGCCACTGAAAAATAATGGCTGTACTTGTTTTTCTTTTGTATCCTCTTCCTCATCCCCACTGACTCTTAAATTGTCTCATGTCACTTCTGCTCACATTTCAGTGACTGAAACAAATCACAGGGCCAAAGCTGACTTCCAAGGACTGGCAAAGTGCAGGCTCAGTATGTGTCCACAAGAAGAGAAGTGGCATATTTATGAATAAATGAGTTACTAATGACTACCCTGCCATTCTCCCCCACCTCAGCCAGAGTGGACCTGAAAAGCCCTATCACCTTGTGGCTCTAAGGACACATTGGCCAGCAGACTTCAAAGTGCAGAATAGGTACAAGGAGTACATAGATGATGCAGTAGGTTGTAAGAAAAGATGAGAATTTCTATTATCATGGTTAATCTCTTCCTTTCTATTTTACATATGCTTTAAATTGTGCATAATATACTGACACAATGATACATCATATAATATGCAAATAGATTGGGGGTATACACACAAAGCTATTCACCTAAGAAATGTGAAGTAAAACCAGTGGGAGATCCCAGCTTTGTGTCCTTCACTGTACCAATGCAGTGAGAGATGGATGCTTCCTTCTTCAAAGGGTTGCACTGGCATGCAATGCCAGATTTCCCACTGCCATCTCTGTGGTAACCAGAGAAGCAGGGGGCCCTTTGGCTAAGTCAGTTGCCCAGATTTTAGTGTTTGATAAAAGACACAACATTCCTGCCAATCTGCTCTGGGCTCTCCTCCCTTTGACACATGTAGAATGAAGCCTATATCAGAAGCACAACAGAGCAGAAAACAGAAGATGGGAAGGAAGGGAGAGAGAAAGAAGGCTGGAGTCCAAGAAAGAAAGAAGGCACAAGAAAAGGCAAATGGGGTAAGTGTTCTTTTTTTAAGTGGAGAAGTGACACCAAAGCTGAGAACATGAAATCCCCTGTCCTGTCCCCACCTCTCTTTCTTTTATAATGTTACACCAGGGCCTAGACGTAACAACACTTGAGTTTGAAACGCAGAGGGTAGAGCAGACCCAAGACTCAACAGTCAATGGAAGACACAGAGCCCTGCCTCTGCTCCACTAAGGAGCACATTTTCTGAAGCCAAAGTAATCTGCCCTCTACCCCCAAGAGTTAATTTGATGCCAGAATCTAGCATAAACAAACAGCTGGACTTCTGTCCCCACTTATCTCTTCAGTGGCGCCTTTGGCAGAATACTGCCTGCACAAAGCTTCAAGGAGTCCCTGATGCCAGGGACCAGAGCTCAGCCCACAAAGGGAAAGGTGCTTCTAAACTATCTGGGAGCTAGAAGAGAGACTGGGAGAAGAAGCTATTGTCTGCTTCCTGAAGGACACAAAGGGACATGGAGGGTCATCATCTGTATTCCTTCTCCCCTTCCTCCCAGCCATCCTGCATGGCACCTAATAAAAACATCTCTCTCTCTCTCTCGCTCTCTCGCTCTCTCTCTCCAAGGAAGGACAAGGCAGAAAGACCCACCAGAGAAATGTTCCAGAGTGCTTAATGAAGCAAAACTGGACTTTTTTAAAGCAGAAGTTTCTCCTTAAAATTTCCCAGCCACTTCTATTTCTAGCAGAGGAGACAAGAAGTCTCCCTGAGGAAAACTGCTTAAGTAGCCCCTTTCTATTAAGTGGATAAAAGGCTAGTGAGCAGTCATCTTTCTGAGGGAGGGTGAACCAGGACTTTTGGTGTTTACAAAGACTGCCTTTCCCTACCCCACCCCTAGGTTGCTAGGGAGAGGATCACAAATTGTATTGCGGCCAAAAAGCCTTCTGAAAGAAAGGGGGGAATCTCAACTCCTTTACAGATTCAAAGTAATTGAAGCTTCTCAGAACACTGAGTTAACCCTAAGCAATCTCTGGGTGGGGCAAACGGTTAATGCACTTAGCTGCTAACCAAAAGGCTGAAGGTTTGAGTCTACTCAGAGGTGCCTTGGAAGAAAGACCTGATAATCTACTTCTGGAAAATCAGCCACTGAAAACCCTATGGAGCATAGGTCTACTCTAACATACAAGGGCTTGCCATGACTCAACTTGACAGCAAGTGGTTAAGTTCAACTGCAAAGGAAGGACTTCAGGGGCTGCAAAGAGAAAATCTACCAAGAGGGAGGGAAGAATCTGCTCTGGTGCTCTCAGCTGGCTTGGGGAGGGCTTACTCTGTGCACAGCTGCTGGGATGTCTGGTGTGCTGGGCAAAGGCTGTATGTGACTACAGGATGTGACTGAGCCCTATCATGAGAGAAGCAACATGGGTAGCTCAGGCCAGAGAGGCGATGGCATCCTCCACTTCAAGGGCCAAACAGAGCAGCAATGAGGTAAATAAGAAAGTAGAAAGAGACAAGCTGGCCATGATGAAACAGGTCTTGGAATTATACAAAATATTTAAAAAGGTATGACCTTATATTGACCTGGAACTGGGGAGGTGTGACATATCAGTTACAGAAATATCTACTGTCAGAGCCAGAGAGTGTTAGCAATCAGAGCACAATTTGTTCCTATTAAAGAGAGAGAAAGTTTGCTCTGGACTGCTAACCTAAATGTTGGCAGTTTGAACCCATCCAGTTGTACCTCAGAAGAATAGACCTAGTGATCTGCTTCCATAAAAATTATAGCCATGGAAAACCCTATGTAAAAGTTCTACTCTGTAACACATGGGGTCACTGTGAGTTGAAATCAACTTGATGACAACCAACAACAGAGAGAGAGCAGGTCCAGGAGCTGATGCAACTGGCCACACAGCTAGTTAGTGCCCGAGTTGGGACTGTACCCTGGTATCCTAAGTCTTCCAACCACAATCTTCCTAACAAACTACCCTCTCTTCCATACAGCCTTTCCACAGCAATATTGTCCTTTGCTAGTACCACTCAGAAAAGAAGGGCTGAGAAAACAAATTTGTGAAGTTCTTAACCCTGTGACTACCATCGAGTCGGATTCAATTCATAGCGACCCCTCCTTGAGTTTCCAAGGCAGTATCACTATGGAAGTGGATTGCCCAATCTTCCTTCCGAGGAGTGACTGGTGGGTTTGAACCACCAGCCTTCTGGTTAGCAGTCACCTGCCTTAGGTACTACACCACCAGAGAGTAAGCAAAGGGTTTTTTCAGACTTTTTAAAAGTCAGACCCATTAGGTTAAGGCAATCCTAGTGTGCCCTCTGCTGGAGAAACAGAAGGAATCTGTTTAAACAGTCATGTGCCACAAAACATCCCTTTGGGCAACGTCCAACCACATATGTGTCCATGGTCCCATAAGATTATAATGTGTCGTTGTGTTGTTATGTGCCGTCGAGTCAGACCCCACTCATAGTGACCCCTCCTTGGGTTTCTGAGGCAGTATCACTATGAAAGCAGATTGCCCAACCTTCCTTCCGAGGAGTGGCTGGTGGGTTTGAACCACCAGCCTTCTGGTTAGCAGTCAAATGCCTTAGGCACTATACTACCAGAGCTCCTAGGATTATAATAGAGTTCAGAAATCCTAATAACAAAACACAATGTCTCATGACTTTTGTTAACAAAGTTATTGCACTCCCAGCCCTGTAATTGTATAGTGCATATGTAACTTATAATACGTATGTCTTGATAGTCATAATAAATCTCTATGTTACTGGCTTATAGATGTAGTATGTGCACTTGCTGAAAGTTTAACAATACAGATAATTTATAACTAATCATTGCTTGTTTTCTTGGTTTTGGTGGTTGTTGTCACTTTCCATGCTTGTTGTCAGGCGCTATTGAGCCTATTTTGACTCATAATGACACTATGTACAACAGAAACAAAACGTTGCCCTCACAATCATTGCCATGCTTGAGCTCATCACCACAGTCACTGTGTCAATCCATCTAGTTGAGGGTCTTCCCCATTTTCGCTGACTCAACTTTACCAAGCATAATATCTTCCTCCAGGTACTGCTCCCTTCTAATAACATAACAAAAGTATAGGAGACGAAGTCTGGCCAATTCTCGCTTCTAAGGAGCATTCTGGCTGTATTTCCAAGACAGATTTATTCATCCTTCTAGGAGTTTATGGTGCATTCACTATTCTTTGCCATCATTGCAATTCAAATGCATCAATTCTTCTGCTCTCTTCCTTACTCATAGGCCAACTTTCACATACATACTAGGCAATTGAAAATATCATGATTGAGTCAGGTTCATCTTAGTCTTCAAAGTGACATCTTTACCGTTTAACTTTTTAAAGAGGTTTTTTGCAGCAGATTTTTCCAATGTAATCATTTGATTTCTTGACTGCCATTTCTAGGGTGTCAATTGTGGATCCAAGTAAATTAGATCCTTGACAACTTCAATCGTTTCTCCATTTATCATGATGTTGCTTATTGGTCCAGTTGTGAGGATTTTTGTTTTCTATATGTTAAGGTGTAATCCATACTGAAGGCTGTAGTCTTTGATATTCATCAGTAAGTGCTTCAGGTCTTATTCACCTTCAGCAAGCAAGGTTATATCATCTGTATATTGCAGGTTGTTAATGAGTTTTCCTCCAATCCTGATGCTGCAAACTTCTTCAGATAGTCCTGTTTCTAGAATTATTTGCCCAGTATACAGACTGAATAAGGGTGATGAAAGGATACAACTCTGATGCATACCATTCCTAATTTTAAACCATGCAATATTCTCTTGTTCTGTTCGAAAAACTGCCACTTGGTCTATATACAGGTTCCCATGAGCACAGAAAAGATTCTGGAATTCCTATTCTTCATAATGTTATCCATAATTTGTTGTGATCCACACAGTTGCCTGTTGTTAGGCTGGGTTCTCTAGAGAAGCAAAAACAGTACAGTTTATATATATATATATATATATATATATATATATATATATATATAAAGAGAGAGAGAGAGACAGAGAGACAGAGACAGAGAGAGAGATTTATCTTGGGAAAATGGCTCACACAGTTATAAAGGCTAGCAAGTCCCAGGTTTCTGGATCAAACGTCAAACTGTAGGCTTTTACTGACTGAAGCAACTGCAGGGACTGATGAGCTCAAGGTTGGCAGGCAGTATACCAGCTGTTGACTTCGCCAGACGATGAATCCGAGATCACCATGCAGAATGGTGGATTGTTTGCTCACAGACAGTTGTAGGCAGCACAACAGGATCCAGATCCACAGAAGGTTCTCTAATTTTCCCAAGATGTCCATATATATATTGAAAGCAGGTCATACCTCTAGGGAAACTCACTTTGAACTGATTGGCTGCTCAAAGTACATGCATCAGATCTCATCATGGGAATAACCACATCACAACTCCTTAAACCACTGAGAATCGTAGTCCAGGCAACTTGACACACAACCCCAACTATCACAACTGTCCTTGCATAATCAATAAAACACAAGGAAACATATTTCTAGTATTCTATGCTTTCAACCAACATTTCACATCAGATGTCTTGCTCCACATCTTCTTCTGAAATCATTTTCTCGTTATCTTCAGAAAAATTCTATTGTATGTGATATTAATTATATTGTTCAATAATTTCCACATTCTATTGGATTACCTTTCTTTGGAATGGACACAAATATGGATGTCATAAAGTTGGTTGGCCAGGTAGCTGTCTTCTAAATTTCTAGGTATATATGAGTGAGCATTTCCAGCACTGCATTCATTTGTTGAAACATCTCAGTGGGTATTCTATCAATTCCTAGAGACTTGTTTTTACCAATGTCTTCAGTGCAGCTTGGACTTCTTTCTTCAGTACCACTGGTTCTTGATCATATGCTACCTCCTGAAGTGGCTGAATGTCAACCATTTCTTTTAGGTACAGTGATTCTATGTATTCCATCTTCTTGTGATGTTTTTTTGGAGCTCTGGTGGTGTAGTGCCTAAGGCATTTGACTATTACCCAGAAGGCTGGAGGTTCAAACTCATCAGCCACTCCTCAGAAGGAAGATTGGGCAATCTACTTCTGTAGAGATACCACCTCAAAAATCCTAGGAGGGATCGCTATGAGTTGGGTCCGACTCAACAGCACATAGAATCCAATATTGTAACTCAAGGCTTGGATTTTTTTCAGCTTGAGAAATGCTAAGCATGTTCTTCTCCTTTGATTTTCCAACTCCAGGTCTTTTCACATTTCATTATAATAATTTATTTGTCCTCTTTTTGTACGCTTTCTAATTTTCTGTTCATTCTTTTACTTCATCATTTCTTCCATTTGCTTTAGCAAATTGAACTTGCTCCATTCAAGAGCAAGTTTCGGAGTCTCTTCTCATCCATTTTGCTCTTCTCTTCCTTTCCTGTCTTTCAAATGACTTATTGCTTTCTTCATGTTTGATGTCCCTGATGTTATCCACAACTTATCTGGTCTTTGGTCACTGGTTGTTGTTGTTGTTGTTGTTATGTGCCATCGAGTCAGCCCCGACTCATAGCGACCCCTCCTTGGGTTTCTGAGGTAGTATCACTCAGTAGATTGATACGGAAGTAGATTGCCCAACCTTCCTTCTGAGGAGTGGCTGGTGGGTTTGAACTGCCAGCCTTCTGGTTAGCAGTCAAGTGCCTTAGGCACTATGCTACCAGAGTTCCACCAGTAGTTAATGCATCAAATCTATTCTTCTAATTGTTTCTAAATTCAGGTGGGATACATTCAAGTTCCACCACACGTCTGTCAGTTTGTTGTACTGTAGTGGCTTGCATGTTGCTGTGAGGCTAGAAGCTATGCCACTGTTATTTCAAGTACCCGCAGAGTCACTCACAGTGGACAGGTTTCAGCATAGCTTCCTGACTAAGGCAGACTGGGAAGCAGAATAGGGCCATCCACTTCTAAAAAAATTAGCCACTGAAAACCTTATGAATAGTAGTGAGACACTGTCTGATATGTTACTGAAAGTATTTATGAACAGCAGTGAAATAGTGTCTAATATAGTGCTAGAAGATGGGCCCCTCAGGTTGGAAGGCACTCAAAATACAACTGAGGAAGAGCTGCCTCCTCAAAGTAGAGTCATTCTTAATGATGAGGGTGGAATAAAGCTCTCAGGACCTTCATTTGCTGATGGGGCACAACTCAAAATGAGAAGAAACAGATGCAAACATCTATTAATAATTGGGATATGAAATGTACAGAGTATGGATCTAAGAAAATTGAAGGTTGTCAAAAATGATATGTTACTTGACAACTTTATGAATAGCCCAGAAATATTGTCTGATATAGTGCCAGAAGATGAGCCAAATCTACTGCCATTGAGTCAATTCCAATTCATAGATACCTTATAGGACAGAGTAGAACTTTCCCATAGGGTTTCAAAGGCAGGACATGTTTACAGAAATAGGCTTTCTCCTATAAGGCAACTGGTGGGTTCAAAATGCTAACCTTTCTGTTCGAAGCCAAATGTTTTAACCACTGCATTATATATGGCAAATCATGAGGAAATCAAGACTTAGTCATTCCAGACAAGGCACCAATCTCTAAAATTTATAGAAAATTTCAACACTTCAACAACAAAAAGACAAATAATCCAGTTAAAGAATGAGCAGAGGACATGAACAGACTCTTCACCAAAAAAGACATTCAAGCAGCCAACAAACACATCAAGAAATGCTTACAATTATTAGCCATTAAAGAGATGCAAATCAAAACAACAATAAGATATCCTCTCATCCCAATATTAATAGCAACATTAAAAAATCAGAAAACAACTAATGCTGGTGAGGATGTAGAGAGACTGGAATCTTCACGTACTACTGGTAGGAGTGTAAAATGGTACAACTACTGTGTAAACAGTATGGTGCTTCTTTAAAAAGTTGGAAATAGAAATACCATGTTGTTGCTGTTATTAGGTGCCGTCGAGTTGGTTCTGACTCATTGCTACCCCATGTACAATGGAATGAAACAGTACCCAGTCCTGCACCATCCTCACAATCTTTGCTATGCTTGAGCCCATCATTGCAGCCGCAATGTCAATTCAGCTCACTGAGGATCTTCTCCTTTTTTTGCTGACCCTCTACTTCACCCAGCATGATATCTCTCTCCATGGACTGGTCCCTTCTGACAACATGACCAACTTATGAGAGACAAATTCTGGCCATTCTGGCTTCTAACGTGCATTCTGGCTATATGTCCTCTAAAGCATATTTATTCATTCTTCTAGCAATTCATGTGTATTTAATATTCTTTGCCAATGCTGCAATTCAAATGCATCAATTTTTCTTTAGTCTTCAGTCATAACATATGATCCAGCAATCCCCCTACTAGGTATATATCCTAGAGAAATAAGAGCCATGACATAAATAGATATAATCACACTCGTGTTCATTGCAGCACTATTCACAATCATAAAAAGATGAAAACAGCTTAAAAGCTCATTAACAGATGAATGCAAAACAAATCATGGTGCATACACACAATGAAATACTATATAATGTTAAGAATAACAATGATTCTGTGAAACACTTCATGACATGGATGAACCTGGAGGACATTATGCTGAATGAAATTAGTTCATCATAAAAGGACAAATATTGTATGAGACTGCTATTATAAGAAAGTCAATAAAAGGCTTTTACAGAGAAAGAAACATTCTTTGATGGTTGTCAGGAGTGAGAGAAGAAAAGAGAGTAAATCACTAATTAGAGGGAAGACACATATTAACTTAGGTGAAGGAGAAGGTAATATAAAATAAGGGGAGGTCAGCAGAAAATGATAGAGGCAAAGGAAGACACTGGAAGGAACACAAGAGTTAAAGGCAACACAAGAAAATACTATTACATACACAATCCTGCAATAACAGTAATAACAATAATCTATGAATGGATACGTAGATAGACATGAAAGCTGAACAAGTGTGGGAAGGCAAATGGGACTGCACTCATGAATATATGTATATGTTTCACAGAAGATACTTCTACATAGTATTTACATATGGTGTAAATACATCCATGAATATAGTACAGCATACAGGAAGCAAAATTATGAAAACTTCTTAGTCATAACCAAACACCTTGAGGAGTAAGTCACTAGGCCTGGGGACTCATGACCATATTCTCATCAAGGTCAATTGGCACAACATAGAAAGTGTTCTACATCCTACTTTGGTGAGTAGCAACTGGGGTCTTAAAAGCTTGTGAGCAACCATTTAGGGGGCAACTATTGGTCTTTCTTCACCCGTCAGGAAAAAGAGTGAAGAAAATTAAAGACATATGGAAACAATTTGTCAAAAAAACTAATGGACCAGCAAACCTCAGCCTCCATGACCCTGAGACACAAGAACTAGATGGTCCTGGCTGCTACTACACATCCCTCTGAAATGCATTACATTAGAAGGCCCTAGATAGAATAGGAGAAAAATGTGGAGCAACCCAAAATCATAAAAAAACATCCAGGTTCACTGGTCAGATAGAGACTGGTGGAACCCCTAAGACTATGGCTTGGAACTAAAGTCATTCCCATGGCTCAACTTGCAGGCAAACAATAAGAGCAGTGAGGTATGCCTTAGAACAATACACCATTCAAGATCAAAAGAGGAGCACTTGTCCAGTGTCAGCATTCAGAAGGCAGGAAAGGATAGGAAAGAAAGACAAATGGAAATGAGAAACATAGGGAGGAAATAAGGTGAGTGCTATTACACTGTGGGGATTGCAATCAGTGTCATTAAACAAAATGTATATGGATTATTGAAAGGAAAACTGATTTACTTTGTAAACTTTCACCCAAATCACAATAAAAAGGTTTTTTTTTAAAAAAAGAAAAGATTTGGCCCTTCAAAGTTTGGCAGACCTCAAAGTGTTTTTGGAGGGGAGATACTACGTATAGTGATCAGAAAATGTCAAGTTGAGAAAACATTAAAGATAGCTGACAAAAAGAAAAGTCAGGACCATAACAAGTCCTTAAGAGGGGCCAAAAACCATTCCTTCAAAAGGTGGAATTAGAAATACCATTTGACCCAGCCAT
>NW_006921640.1:1580276-1583244 GCF_000298275.1 Orycteropus afer afer
CAATAAAAGAGGGGCCAAAAAGCATGAGAGGTAAACCAAGTGAAATTCTCTGGAAAACTTTTCCCTCTCTAGACACATCTACTTGAAAAGTCCCCAAATAATAGGAAATTAAACTTTTATTATTTTAAAAAATTTTTTATTTTTAAAAATAATAGATAAAATCAATGACACCAGATGTTGGTTAATTGAAAAGAGTAATGAAATTTATAAAATTCATTATCCTCATACCAAAAGTAGAAAAAGATATTACAAAAAAAAAAAAAAAAAGAAGAAGAAGAAGAAGAAATGCAGATCAATACTCTCATAAATGAAATATTAGCAAATTGAGTGTAGGAGTAAATTAAAGTGGAGTTTGCAAGATTGTAAACAACATACTTCTAAATAACTCATAGATCAAAAAAGAAATGAAAAGAGAATTTTAAAAATATTTAAAACTTGTTGAAAATGGATATATACTATATGAAAATTTTGATAATGTAGATAATACAATGATAGAGGGCAAATTAGCTTTAAATATTTATATTAGAAAGAAGGGAAGAAAATTCTAAATTAAATTTTCTTATCTTTTACCTTAAGAACTCAGAAAAAGAAGAGCAAATTCAACTTGAAGTAAGCAGAGGGAAGAAAACAATAAATATTAGCACAAAATTCAATGAAGTAGAAACAGAAAAATGTTAGATAAAATCAATGACACCAGATGTTGTTTAATTGAAAAGAGTAACGAAACTGATAAACTTCTAGCTATATTTGTCAAGAAAAGAGACAGTAGACACAAATTGTCATTAGTAGGACTGAGAGATGAACGTCACTATAGATCCAATAGATGGTATAATAAAGAAACATTATCAAAGACCTTACACCTAAATTTGACAACTTACATGAAATAGAAAAACTCCTTGAAAGACCCAAATCATCAAGGCTTTTTAAAGTAGAAATAGAAGACCTGAATACCTGCATAGCTACTACAGAAATTGAGTTCTTAATTAAAAGCCTTTCCAAAATTAAAACTTCAGGCCCAGATGTTCTCACTGATGAATACTATCTAATATTTGCAGGGAAAAGAATTCTATGCAAACTCTTTCAGAAAACAGAGGAGGGAACACTTCTGACACATTTTATAAGAACTTCCTTATCCTCATACCAAAAGCAGAAAGAGATATTACAAAAAAAGAAATGCAGATCAATAGCTCTCATAAATGAAATATTAGCAAATTGAGTGAAGCAATATATAAAAAGTGGAGTTTGTAAGGTTGTAAGTTTGGTTAATATTGAAAAAAAAATCAAAATAATTCACCATGCTAACAGAATAAAGGGAAAAAAAGATATGATCCTCTCCATCCAAACCAAAACCAAACACACTGCCATGGAGTCGGATCCAACTCACAGCAACCCCTCCTTGGCTTTCCAAGGCATTAGCATAGTGCCTAAAGCACTTGACTGCTAACCAGGAGGCTGGCGGTTCAAACCCACCAGCCACTCCTGGGAAGGAAGGTTAGGCAATCTACTTCCATAGTGATACTGCCTCGGCAACCCAAGGAGGGGTCGCTATGAGTCGGGCCAACTATGAGTCGGGCCAACTCAAGGGCACATAACAACAACAACAACACTCAATATCACCACAGAAGTAGATTGCCCAATCTTCTTTCCAAGGAGTGGCTGGTGGGTTTGAACTATCAGCCTTCTAGTTAGCAGTCAAATGCCTTAGGCACTACGCTCTCAGAGATCCTTAGATGCAGGAAAAAAAAAAAAACGGAAAAGATCCAATCTCCATTGATGGTAAAAGTTCTCAGTGAACTAAGCCTGAAAGAACTTCTTCAACCTGAGGAAGGAATCTGTGAAAAACCCAGAGCCAACATCATACTTACAAAAGCTATCTTTTGTAACATCATCTACAAAATGACAACATCATCTACAAAAGTTAAACTTAGTTTATAATGACAGAAAGCAAATCAGTGGTTACCTGGGACTGGGTGATAAGTGACAGAATAAGGCACAGGAAACATTTTTTGGGAATGTTGTTGTTGTTATTAAGTGCTGTCGAGTCAGCTCCCACTCATACCACTCATAGCGACACTATGTACAGCAGAACTAAATGCTGCCCAGTCTTGTGCCATCCTCACAATCCCTGCTATACCTGAGCCCACCATTGCAGCCACTGTGTCAATCCATTTCATTGAGGAGCTTTCCCTTTTTCACTGACCCTCTACTTTACCAAGCATGATATCCTTCTGACCACATGACCAAAGTATGTGAGAGTAAGTCTGGCCATTTTCACTTCTAAGGAGCATTCTGGCTGCACTTCCTCCAAGACTAATTTCTTTGTTCTTCCGGCAGTCCATGGTATATTCAGTATTCTTTATCAGCACCACAATTCAAAAGAATCAACTCTTCTTTGATCTTCCTTATTCATTGTCCAGCTTCCACATCCATGGTATTGAAAATACCATGGCTTGAGTTAGGTGTATCCTAGTCTTCAAAGTGACATCTTTTCTCTTTAACAGTATATGGTCACAGTATTGCACTGTCAGTGAAGACAAACATAGGTATATGGATGGATAGATGGATAGACAGGCTAAACAATTAGGTATGTCTATGAAATGGGGAGTGTATCCAAGAACATATATAGGGTTGGCAGACAATGGTCCTAAAAGTTTATGTGAATGATCACAATTCCCAGGTGTATAGTAGAGCTGACAAGGGTCAAGTTTGTAATCACTGCTTGGTCACAGCTAGCTACACAGAGGGACCAAGTAGTTGAACCTGTGGGCTTGGGATCATGGTCGCAGGGGACATCAAGGTCAATTGGCATAACATACTATACAAAACATTGTTCCACCTCCTACTTCGGTGAGTAGCAACTGGGATCTTAAAAGGAAGCAAGCTGCCATCTAGATGCAACGATGGGTCTCTCCTCGTCCAGAGCAAAGAAGAATGAAGAAAACCAAAATTCATGGAAACAATTAGTCCT
>NW_006921640.1:1583794-1591764 GCF_000298275.1 Orycteropus afer afer
AAAAAAAAAAAATCAGAAGGAAAATAAAGTGTATGCTCAGTAAGTGCAACTCCCAAAATGGGTCTCAGACTCCATCTCCTTTAGCCACGCTTGTGTGGGAGCTCTGGTGGCATAGTGCCTAAGGCATTTGACTGCTAACCAGAAGGCTGGCTGTTCAAGCCCTCCAGCCACTCCTCAGAAGGAAGGTTGGGCAATCTACTTCCATAGAAATACTGCCTCGGAAATCCAAGGAGGGGTCAATATGAGTCGAAATCGACTTGATGACAGTGAGTTGAGTTGTTGAGTTGTGAGAAACTACAAGCCATTCTCCTCCCTCCCTGTCACATAGTAACCCTCCCTATTCCCTGTCAGGTATTAATCTGTCCTTAGGATAGTTCCTAACCGACAGGGTTTTCATCAGAGCAAACACCAGTGGTTCCAAAAAGCACTGTCCAGGACCCCCTCCTCAGTGGCCAGGCACCACTGAGTCTAAAACTGGTCATGTAGCCTTCCAGTCCTGGTCACGTAGACCCTGTCCCCAATTCCTGAGACTTATATATAAATAGTCCCCTGAGAAATGGGCTGAATTTAATCTTGAATACATTCCAGCCCACTACCCTGGAGCCAGAACTGCTAGCAGAGACCATAAGCCTACTTCCCTCTCATCTATTATCTTGTAAATATTTTTTCTCTTAACCCTCCTTTCTCCTATTCTAATTAAATGCTGCTGCCAGTAACAATGCCTTAGGAAGATTCTTTGGTTTCTCAGAATCTACTCAAAGGAGAGTTTTAAGCTCCCTGGGAAATTCCCACAACAGTTTAAAGAAGTCCCTTGCAGCAGATTTGCCTAGTGCAATACAATGTCTGATTTCTTGACTGCTGCTGCTTCCATGGGTGTCAATTGTGGATCCAAGTAAAATGAAATCCTGACAACTTCAATCTTGTCTCCATTTATCATGATGTCCCTTATTGGTCTAGCTGTGAAGATTTTTATTTTCTTTGTGCTGAGGTGTAATCCACACTGAAGTTGATAGTCTTTGATATTCATCAGTAAGTTCTTCAAGTCATCTTCGCTTTCAGCAAGCAAGGTAGTGTCCTCTGCATATCGCAGGTTGTTAATGTGTCTTTCTCTAATCCTGATCCTTCATTCTTCTTCATATAGTCCAGCTTCTCAGATTATTTGCGCAGTATACAGATTGAATAAGTATGGTGAAATAATACAACCCTGATGCACACCTCTCCTGATTTTCAACCGTGCAGTATCCCATTGCTCTTTTGGAAGAACTGCCTCTTGATCAATGTACCATGAGCACAATTAGATGTTCTGGAATTCCCATGCTTCCCAAGGTTATCCATAGTTTGTTATGATTTATACAGTTGAATGACTTTGTTTTGTAAATAAAAGACATATAAACATATTTCTGGTATTCTTTGCTTTCAGCCCAAATCCCTCTGACATCAGCAATGATATCCTTGATTCCACATTATCTTCTGAATCCAGCTTGAATTTCTGGTAGTTCCCTGTTGATATACTGCTGCAACGACTTTTGAATTATCTTCAGTAAAATCTTACTTGTGTGTTATACTAATTATACTGTTTGATAATTTCTACCACTAATCTGTCAGTTTGTTGTACTATGATGGTTTGTGTTTTGCTACGGAGGTCTGGTGGTATAGTGCCTAAGGCATTTGACTGCTAACCAGAAGACCGGTGATTCAAACCCACCAGCCACCCTCTGGAAGGAAGGTTGGACAATCTTCTTCCATAGTGATACTGTCTCAGAAAACCAAGGAGGGGTCGCTATTAGTTGGATCTGATTTCCATGGCAGTGGTTGCATTTTTTTAAATGAGGCTGGAAACTATGCCACTGGCATATCAAATGCCAGCAGCAATAACCCATGGTAGACAGGTTTCAGCAGAACTTCCAGACTGAAAGACTGAGGAGAAGGATGGGACCATCCACTTCTGAAAAAAGTGGCCACTGAAAACCTTATGAATAGCAGTGAAACACTATCTGATATATTACTTTTTTTGGGATAGGAATGTTCTTGAATGTAGTGTTGGTTGTACAAGTGTATAAGTTTGTCAAAACTCATCAATATATGTCTTGGATGCATTTTGTTATATGTAAATTATACTTCAATAAGGTTGATTAAACAAAAAAAAAATAGGCTCTAGAAGAAAGATGAAAATAGACTAAAAATCAAAGGTTGGAAAAAGATAGATCAAGCAGAGGGCAACTATGAAAGACTAGGAGTGGCAGTATTCATTACTGATAAAGTTGACTGTAAGACAAAAACCACCATATGAGAAAAGGAAGGGCATTATGTAATGATTAAAGGATCAATTGAACAAGAAGATATAACCATAATAAATATCTATGAACCCAATGAAAGAGCCCCAAAATACATAAATCAGACTTGCACAGAAATAACAAGACAAATAGATGACTCCACAGTCTTAGTAGGAGACTTTAATATACCACTTTCAATGAAAGAGAGAACCACAGAGAAGCTCAACAAAGACATAGAAGAACTAAACAATACAATCCACCAACTGACCTTATAGACATCTACAGAACAACAGCACATTATACATTCTTTTCCAGTACACATGGAACAATCTCCAGGATAGACGATATATTAGGTCATAAAACAAGCCTTTATAAACTTAAAACATTGAAATACTGCAAAGCGTCTTCTCAGATCACAGTGCTATCAAATTACAAACCAACAATAGGAAGATCAATGGAAAAAGAACAAACAATGGAAACTGAACAATATCCTCCTTGAAGACAACTGGGTAATATAAGAAACAAAATATAAAATAAAATAAATTCCTTCAGTCAAAGGAGAATGAAAACCTAACATACCAAAATCTTTGGGACACAGCAAAAGCAGTGATCAGAGGCCAATTATAGCAATAAATGCACACATCAATAAAGAAGAAAGAGCCAAAATCAACACTTTACACCAATATCTCCACAATTAAAAGCAAAAAAAAAAAAAAAAAGCAGCAAAAAAAGAGCCTGCAGTCACCAGCAGAAAAAAATAATAATAATTTGAGCAGAAATAAATGAAAAGACAATAGAAAAAAATCAACAAGATTAGAGTTGGTTTTTTGAAAAGATTAATAAAATTGACAAACCACTGGCAAATTTAACAAAGAATAAGAGGGAAAGAATACAAATAACACTAATAAGAAACAAAATAAGTGACATCAAAAGAGAACCAAATGAAATAAAAAGGATAATATCAGAATACTATGAAGAACTGTACTCCAACAAATTAGAAAATCTAGAAGAAATGGACAGATTTCTAGAAACACACTACTTACCTAAACTAACACAGAGTGAGATGGAAAAGTTGAACAGATGTATAACAAAAAAAGAAATTTAACAGGTCATAAAAAAATTACCAACAACAAAAAGAAGTCCTGGCCCAGACAGTTTCTACGAAGTATTCAGAGAAAAACTGACACCAATCCTTCTCAAACTATTCCAAAAAGTAGAAAAGGACAGAATCCTCCCAAATTCATTTTATGAAGAAAGCATAATCTTGATACCAAAACCAGGCAAAGACATCACTCAAAAGGAAAACTATAACCCACCCTCATGAATGTAGATGCAAAAATCTTCAACAAAATCCTAGCCAATAGACTCCAACAGCATATCCAAAAAATAATTCATTATGACCAAGTGGGGTTCATATAAGTTATGCAAGGGTGGGTCAACATTAAAAAAACTATCAATGTCATCCATCACGTGAATAAAACAAAGCAAAAGAACCACATGATCATATCAGTAGATGCAGAAAAGGCATTTGATAAAATCTAACACCCATTCCTGATCAAAATTCTCAACAAAATAGAAATAATAAACATAACAAAGGGTATATATGCAAAATCAACAGCCAACATTATTCTCAATGGACAGAGACTGAAACCATTTCCCTTGCAAACAGGAACCAGACAAGTATGCCCTCTATCACCACTTCTATTCAACATTGTATTGGAAGTCCTACCCAGGGCAAAAAAGCAAGAAAGGAAAATCAAAGGCATCCAAATTGGTAAGGAAGAAGTCAAACTATCCCTATTTGCTGATGATATGATCCTTATGAATAGCAAAGAAATACTGTCTGATACATACTTGGGCAACTTTATGAATAGCTTGGAAACATTGTCCAACACAGTGCAGGAAGATGAGACCCTTGGGTCGGAAGGCACTCAAGATAGGAATGGGAAAGAGCTGCCTCATCAGAGTAGAACCAACCTCAATGATATGAATAAAGTAAGTCTTTCAGGACCTCCATGTGCTAATGCGGCACGACTCAAATTGAGGAGAAATATCCATTAATAATAGGAATAGTAATAATAGGAACATGGAATGTATGAAGTATGAATCTAGGAAAATTGAAAGTTGTCAAAAATGAAATGGAACGCATAAAAATTGATATCCTAGGCATTAGTGAAATGCAATGGACAGGTTTTGGGCATTTTTAGTCAGAAAACCAGATGATCTATGCTGGGAGTGACAAATTGAGGAGGAATGGCATGCCATTGATCATCACAAAGGATGTTTCAAGATCTGTCCTGAAGTACAATGCTGTCAGTGATGGGATAATATCCACACATCTACAAGGAAGAACCATCAATACTACTATTATTCAAATTTATGCACCAATCACCAAAGCCAAAGATGAAGAAATTGAAGATTTTTATCAACTTCTGTAGTCTGAAATTGACTGAACATGCAATCAAAATGTGTTGCTTATCACTGGTAATTGGAATGCAAAAGTTGGAAACAAAGAAGAATCACTGGTTGTTGGAAATTTTGGCCTTGGTGACAGAAGTAATGCTGGAGCTCACGTGATAGAATTTTGCAAGGCCAACAATTTATTCATTGCAAATACCTTTTTTCAACAACACAAATGGTGGCTACACATGTGGACCAGATGGAGTACACAGAAATCATATTGACTACATCTTTAGCAAGAGGAGAAGGAAAAGCTTAGTATCTTCAGCCAAAACAAGGCCAGGAGCTGATTGTGGGACAGACCATCAACTGCTCATGAGCAAGTTCAACCTGAAGTTGAAGACAATTAAAACAAGTCCACGAGAGCCAAAATATGACCTTCAATATATCCCTCCTGAATTTAGAGAACATCTAAAGAATAGATTTGATGCTTTGAACACCAGTGACCAAAAACCAGAAGAAGTGTGGGATGACATCAAGATCATCATCCGTGAAGAAAGCAAGATGTCATTAAAAAGATGAGAGAGAAAGAAAAGACCAAAATGGATGTCAGAAGAGACTCTGAAACTTGCCCTTGAGTGAAGAGAAGCTAAAACAAATGGAAGAAATGACAAGATAAAAGAGCTGGATAGAAGACTTCAAAGAGCACCTTGAGCAAACAAAGCCAATTACTATAATGAAATGTGCAAAGGCCTGGAGTTAAAAAACCAAAAGGGAAGAACATACTTGGCATTTCTCAAGCTGAAAGAACTGAGGAAAAAATTTAAGTCTCAAGTTGCAATACTGAAAGATTCTATGGGCAAAATCTTGAATGGTTCAGGAAACATCAAAAGAAAATGAAAAGAATACACAGAGTCACTGTACCAAAAAGAACTGGTCGATCTTGATCCATTTCAGGAGGTGGCATATGTTCAGGAACCAATGGTATTGAAGGAAGAACTCGAAGCTGCACTGAAAGAATTGGCAAAGAACAAGACTCTGGGAATTGACAGAATACCCATTGAGATGTTTCAACAAATGGATGCCCCACTGGAGGCACTCACTTGGTTATGCCAAGATATTTGGAAGACAGGTATCTTCTGAATCCAGCTTGTACCTGTACCCATTCCAAAGAAAGGTGATCTCACAGAAGGTAGAAATTATCGAACAATATCATTAATATCACATGCAAGTAAAATCTTACTGAAGATAATTCCAAAATGGTTGCAGCAGTATATTGACAGAGAATTTCCAGAAATAAAAGCTGGTTTTAGAAGAGGACATGGAACAAGGGATATCATTGCTATTGTCAGATGGATCTTGGCTCAAAGCAAAGAATACCAGAAAGATGTTTACTTGTGTTTTATTGACTATGCAAAGGCATTTGATTGTTTGGATCATGACAAATTATGGATAACATTGAGAAGAATGGGAATTCCAGAACACTTAATTGTACTCATGAGGAAACTGTACAAAGACCAAGAAGCTGTCATTCAAACAGAAAAAGGGAACACTGCATGGTTTAAAATCAAGAAGAGAGTGCATCAGGGTTGTATCGTTTCACCATACTTATTCAATCTGTATGTTGAGCATATAATCTGAGGAGCTGGACTATATGAAGAAGGATGTGGCATCAGGATTGGAGGAAGAAAGAATTATTAACAACCTGCAATATGCTGATGACACATTTTTGCTTGCTGAAAGTGAAGATGACTTGAAGTACTTACTAATGAAGATTGAAGACTACAGCCTGCAGTATGGATTACATCTCAATATAAAGAAAACAAAAATCCTCATCTCTGGACCTATAAGCAGCATTATGATAAATGGAGAAAAGATTGAAATTGTCAAAGACTTCACATTGCTTGATTCTACGGTCTATGCCAATGGAAGCAGCAGTCAGGACATGAGATGATGTATAGCACTGGGCAAATTGGCTACAGGACCTCTTTCAAGTGCTGAAGAGCAAAGATGTCTCCTTGAGAACTAAGGTACACCTGACACAAGCCATGGTATTTTCAATCACCTCATATGCATGTAAGAGCTGGACAATGAATAAGGAGGACCGAAGAAGAGTTGATGCTTTGGAGCTGTGGTATTGGCGAAGAGTGATGAAAGTACTGTGGACTGCTAAAAGAACTAACAGGTCTGTCCTGGAGGAAGTGCAGCCAGAATGCTCCCTGGAGGCAAGAATGGTCAGACTCCATCTCACACACATTGGTCATGTTCTCAGAAGGGACCATTCTCTGGAGAAGGATGTCATGGTTGGTAAGGTGGAAGGTAAAGGAAAGAGGGGAAGGCCCTAAATGAGATGGATTGACATGGTGGCAGGGGCAATGGGCTCAAGTATAGCGAGACTGATGGAGCTGGCTCAGGACTGGGCAGTGTTTTGTTCTGCTGTGTATAGGGTTGCTATGAGTTGGAGATGACTCGATGGCATCTAACAACAACAACATGATCCTGTACATAGAAAACCCAAGATACTCAGTAAAAAATCTACTAGAACTAATTGAGAGATTTATTACAGTTGCAGAATACAAGATCAACACCCAAAAAACAGTTGGATTCCTCAACACCAGCAAAGAGATTGCTGAAAAAGAAATGAGGGGATTAATATCATTTACAATAGGTATTTTAAAAATTAAATGCTTGGGAATAAATCTTACCAGGTACACAAAAAGCCAGTACAAAGAAAACTATAAAAGACTAGTTCAAGGAACCATAAGAGATCTACATAAATGGAAGAACATACCATGCTGGTGGATAGGAAGATTGAACATTTTTGAAAATGTAAATTCTACCCAAAGCAATCTATACCTTCAATGCAAGCCCAATCCATATCCCATCAACATTCTTTAAAGATATGGAAAAATCAATCACTAACTTTACATGGAAAGGAAAGAGACTCAAATTAGCAAAACATTATTGAGGAAGAAGTGCAAAGTAGAAGGTCTCACACTCACAGATCTTAAAACCTACTATACAGCTACAGTAGTCAAAACTGCCTGATATTGGTACAATGGCTGACATATAGACTATGGAATAGAATTGAGAACCCAGAAATAAATCCATCAACCTATGGTCAGCTGATCTTTGACAAAGGGCTGAAACCCGTTAAATGGGGAAGAGATTGCCTATGTAACAAATGGTGCTGGGAAAACTGGATATCCATTTGCAGAAAAATGAAATTAGATATGTACCTCACACCATACACAAAAACTAACTCCAGATGGATCAAAGACTTAAATGTGAAACCTA